>NC_059353.1:46960000-47260000 GCF_019703515.2 Myxocyprinus asiaticus | reverse complement strand
ATTTTATTGTTAATTGTTCCATTGAATATTTAGTCTATTCAGTTTTAAAACATTTATCCATATAAATGATGCGATCCAAAGTGCATTTGAACAGCGGTGAAACACTTTCTTATGATGTGTTACATTCATACGAGCAGACAGAGAAGTGAGTTTGAAGTAAGTTTTGAGCAGAAGAAATAGAAATAAACCTTGTGTAAATTGTCATGTGAACATTTAGCTTTATGCTAAGCTAAAATGCTATTTCTAGCCATTTTGCATACACCTGTTACCAGGCACGATCATATTTTTTCATTAAGAAAATCAGATCTTTGTTTTTTCTCTCTCTAGTAAGACCTTTGATATTAGGGCAAAAACCTTAATCTTGATGAGAATTTTTGTATTATTTTTTCTGTAAAAATATTTAAAAGTCCTTAAAACAAGATCAGTTTGCTTTATCTTGTTTTAGAAGCAACACTGCATAAGATATTTAGGCTTTTTTTTTTTTTTTTTTTTTTCAGATAATGTGTTTTTAACATTAACATTTTGTCTTACTCTATCGGCAGTTTTTTTTATTGTCAAAACAAGTAAAAACAAATCTACCAGTGCTAATTAGTATTTAAGTACCAAAGTAGAACTAAAGTATTTCGATTTCATTACTGACCTTGAGTAATCTAACGGAATACATTGCAAATTACATTTTTGAGTATGTATTCTGTAATCTGTAGTGTAATCTGACATGTTTAGAGCTAGCTACTGTATCTAAATCAGTGGCGGTTCTAGCTTTTATTGGGCCCTGGGCGAAACCTGCTTCAACACGCCATCGTGCAGCCCCCCGCAAGATGCCGCCCTGGGCAACAGCACACGTCGCCCATGCCTAAATCCGCTACTGATCTAAATAATAACACATGCAACATAATGTCACAGATATTTGAAGGTAAACATTCGCCTTAAGTATTTACAGTAGGTTTGTTACTGCCACAGCATCGCATGTGTCCTTCAGAGAGAAGGCAATGTCATAAAACATCCATCCAAGAGAAAAGTTGATTATAAATATAATTTACTCAATAATTAAAAATGTACTATTTTTATTCATATTTGTGTCTGCTATGAAGTTTATGCTTATCAGAGTATCATCTTAACAAAATGCTAACACTAAACAGTTGTTGAAATAAAATCTTGTGTGCACTTCATGCGAGGAGCACCATTTTAATGAGTCATGGAGTTGCTGCCTGCATGTGTAAAGCATTACAAATCAGTTACTTGTGAGGTTCCATGATGTTTAGGATGCTGCCTTAAAAGGTACAGTAGCTGCTTATGTAGGTAAATGACAACCAGGCAGCTCACTAGGCTTTGGAACAGCTGTAATCTGCCTACAGAGAGACGGGAGAGAAGAAGTGTTTGGCTTTTTAGGAGTTATAAGCTTTTTCTGGCATCTGATAAAGGTGGTGGGGGGAAGATTTGCCTTATTTTAACTTGAGCCAATATGAAGGTGAGAAAACAAAAGGTGGTGGATTTAGAGGCTTTTGTGGAGACTTGCCTTGATAAATCTTCAACAGTAGCTAAACTATTGTGTGAGTCTGTGAGAAAGATAATATACATATGATGGATATATGATTGTTAAATATACAGTTTAATCAAAAAAGGAAATTCTGTCATTATTTACTCACTTTTATCAGTGAATCAGATTTTCAGTGAGCAATGACTATACAGTCTGTTCCTCACACAAAGTTATTTTAGTGTTTCTCAGTCAGATGAAGCACCAGGCATTTTTGGAATTACTCAGGTTATTAACCAATGTTCCCCAACATGAATAAAGAAACTGAATACCTGGGTGACCGTTAAGGTCGTAACCAATGGCAACAACATAGTCCTTCCTTCTTGAGACCCAAAACCAAAAAGAAAGAACAAATAGCCATGCCTTTTCTTAATCGGTTTCCAATGAACATGTTAATAACAATAAACTTACAGAACTCTCACCCTTAAAATGACATGTACTCAACAATATGGCAAGTTGTATGGGCTACTTTTAAGATACTGTTATGTCACAATGAACAGCCATTTGGTAAAGATTAAAATAAAATAAAAATCACACTTTCTACTTTTCTGTTCCACAGAGAATAATAACAGCAGAAATGACAATGTGGAAAAGTGACCAAATTTTCATGTTTGAGTGAATTATTCTGAATTTGATATGAGGTAGCAAAAAGGATGCAAATTTGTCATTCAAATTTAAGTAGAATTAAAATGGAGAGAAATTTAAAGCCTTATATATATATATATATATATATATATATATATATATATATAATACATTACATATTTCAGAATGGCCATAACTGCCCATAAACATGTAATCATACACAGTACCAGAAATTGTAGATATTAATAATCAATATTATTATAATTTGTTTATTAAAATATTAATGATCAAGCTATTTATTGTCAAAAGACTGAAACATATTAATGTATCACTTAACAATAAAGATGTATTTGTTAACATTAGTAATCTTAATAAATATTAAAGGGATCATTTTCATAAAAATGAAAATCACTCATCTCAGATATGTATGACTTTCTTTCTTCTGCTGAACACAAGCAACATTTTTAGAAGAATATCTCAGCTTTTCAGATCCATACAATGCAAGTGAATGTCTACCAAAATTTTGAAGCTCCAAAAGCACATAAAGGCAGCATAAAAGTAATCCATATGACGTTAAAAGTATATCTTCAGAAGCAATATTATCGGTGTGGATGAGAAACAGATCAATATTTAAGTCCTTTTTTACTATAAATTCTCCTCCCTGCCCAGTAGGTGGAGATATGCATGAAGAATGTTAATCGCCAAAAACAAAAGTAGAAGAATGTGGAGATTGATAGTAAAAAATGACTTAAATATTGATCTTTTTCTCAACAACACCTATCATATCACTTCAGAAGACATGGATTAAACCACTGGAGGCGTGTAGATTGCTTTTATGCTGCCTTTATCTGCTTTTGGAGCTTCAAATTTTTGGTCACCATTCATTTGCATTGTGAGGACCTACAATGCTGAAATATTCTTCTAAAAATCTGAAGAAAGTTATACACATCTGGAGTGGCATGAGGGTGAGTAAATGATGAGAGGATGTTCTTTTTGGGTGAACTATTCCTTTAATTTATACATATAATGTACTAATGCAGTTTTACAGTACAAGTTACATATGTTAATGCATTATAAACTAACATTAACAAACAAAGAACAATAGTATATTTATAAATTAACAAAGGTTAATAAATGCAGTAAAAAATCATTGTTTGTTCATGATACCTAATGCATTAACTAATGTTAATAAATAGAATATTAGTGTAAAGTGTTACCAGTATTAAGATATTATAATTTTACTATAGACCTTATTCACAGAAGCGCCATGTTTTATTTTTGAGGAGGATGAAAACGAAGCTGTGAGGGAAAGACATACCGTCAGTGGGTTGTTCTGTTGTTTAAACTGTTTTTGATCATTCTGCTGATGAAACATTGAAAATATATATATATTTCCAATAAACAACAAACTCAAGAAAACACAAGTTGTGAGAATTAGATGTGATCTAGGACCTTTATACAGCTTTATGCAGCGCATACTTTTAAAGAGACCAAGCCTATCCCTCACAGCCTCACTTTCATTCCAGTCAAAAATCAAATATGGTGCTACTGTGAATAAGGTGTGGTGCTAATTACCATACCAAAAGTTGCCTCAGGCAGAGAAAGCAAAGTAGAAAGAAGCTAGAAACTTCCCTATAGCCCACCGCTCCCTCTCCATCACTTTGACTACAGATCATAGTCTACACCGTTCAAGAGATCAGACCGCTGTGAACAACCTGTGTTCATCAGACAGCTAACAGCAATGCAGCATCCAAGTGGGCTGCCCTTGATTGGCCCCTGAGAATTCTGACCTGTGTGCATCAAAAGATCTGGAGAGTTCTGGGTGAAGGTGTTCGGTATGGGCCTGACACACAGTATGTCATCTTATAATGAAGAAAGACTGCTTCAGACCAATGCTCTACGCACATCTCATGACAAATAAAGAGGAACAGGAGTAAGAGAGTGTGAGAAAAAATTTAGCCAGTGCTGGCAACAGAAACGCAGTGTGTGAGAGACAAGGTGAATTCGATATTTAGGAGAAAAGATATATATATATTTTTTAATATATGCAAAAAAATATATTTTTTGATTTAAAGATATATATTTTTTTGCCCAAATACAAACAGCACATCACATGCCCCACCAGAGACAGGAACATACTGGATCATTGTTACACAACAATAAAGGATGCATATTGCTCTGTCACTAGAGCAGCTTTGGGACTCTCTGATCATTGTCTGGTTCATCTTCTTCTAACCTACAGGCAGAAATTAAAATCTGTGAGGATATGTGCATTCCTACTAGGACTTATTTAAAGTTCAACAATGACAAACCGTGGTTTACAGCAGAGCTCAGGCAGCTTCGTCAGGCCAAAGAGGATGCTTACAGGGGTGGGGATAAAGTCTTGTACAATCAGGCCAAGAACACACTGAACAGGAAAATCAGAGTGGCTAAAAGAAGATACTCTGAGAAGCTGAAAAACAAGTTTTCAGCTAACGACCCTGCATCGGTGTGGAGTGGCATGAAACAACTCACAAATGACAGGACTCCTACCCCCAACCCTGTAGGGAACCAACAACTGGCTGACGACCTGAATGTGTTCTACTGCAGATTTGAAAGGCCCAATCTCACACCCCACATCCACTCTGACCTTCACTTCACACAAACACAAACACCTCCTGCAACCCCCCTCCTCCCGCTCCTGCTAATCAACCTGCACTTAAGATCTGTGAAGATGATGTGAGCCGCGCCTTTCGGAAACAAAAGACGAGGAAGGCTTCAGGCCCAGATGGCGTCTCACCAGTGTGTCTTTGATCCTGTGCTAACCAGCTGGCCCCCATCTTCACACAGATTTTCAATAGATCACTGGAGCAGTGTGAAGTCCCTAGCTGCTTCAAACGCTCAATCATTATTCCTGTCCCAAAGAAACCAAAAACCACAGGACTTAATAACTACAGACCTGTCGCCCTGACGTCTGTCGTCATGAAATCATTTGAGAGACTGGTGTTGGCCCACCTGAAGAACATCACTGGACCCTTTCTAGATCCCCTTCAATTTGCTTATCGAGCAAACAGGTCTGTGGATGATGCAGTCAACATGGAATTGCATCATATCCTGCAACATCCGGACAGACCATGGACATATGCAAGGATCCTTTTTGTGGACTTCAGTTCAGCTTTCAACACCATCATCCCAGCTATACTCCAGAATAAATTACACCAACTCTCTGTTCCCATGTCTATCTGTCAGTGGATTACCAGCTTTCTGACGGACAGGCAGCAGCTTGTGAGACAGGGGAAACTCACTTCTAGCACCTGTACAATCCGCACTGGTGCCCCCCAGGGATGTGTGCTCTCCCCACTACTCTTCTCCCTCTACACCAATGACTGCATCACCAAGGACCCCTCTGTCAAGCTCCTGAAGTTTGCAGACGGCACCACTGTCATCGGCCTCATCCGAGATGACGATGAGTCTGCATACAGAAGGGAGGTTGAACAGCTGGCTGTCTGGTGCAGTCAAAACAACCTTGAGCTGAACACGCTCAAAACGGTGGAGATCATTGTGGACTTTAGGAGAAACACCGCAACACTGACCCCCCTCACCATTCTAAACAGCACTGTGGCAGCAGTGG
This sequence comes from Myxocyprinus asiaticus, assembly GCF_019703515.2. Lineage (NCBI taxonomy): Eukaryota > Metazoa > Chordata > Actinopteri > Cypriniformes > Catostomidae > Myxocyprinus > Myxocyprinus asiaticus. The sequence goes on along the minus strand of NC_059353.1, from coordinate 47,254,271 downwards.
AGTCATTCAGGTTCCTGGGCACTACCATCTCACAGGACCTGAAGTGGGAGACCCACATTGACTCCATTGTGAAAAAGGCCCAGCAGAGGTTGTACTTCCTTCACCAGCTGAGGAAATTCAACCTGCCACAGGCGCTGTGGATACAGTTTTACTCAGCAGTCATTGAGTCTGTCCTCTGCATTTCAATAACTGTCTGGTTTGGTTCAGCAAAGAAATCAGACATCAGAAGACTACAAAGGACAGTTCGGACTGCTGAGAGGATTATTGGTTGCCCCCTGCCCCCCCCCCTCAAGAACTATACACTTCCAAAGTGAGGGAAAAGGCTGGAAAAATCAATCTGGACCCCACTCACCCTGCCCACTACCTTTTTGAACTGTTGCCTTCTGGCCGACGCTCTAGAGCTCTGTGCACCAGAACCGTCAGGCACAGGAACAATTTTCTTCCCTCAGGCTATCCATCTCATGAACAGTTAAATTGCCCCATTGAGCAATAACTATGTGCAATACACAGTTTAGTCTTTCTTATATGTATCCAACACATCCAACCTCTTCTGCCATTACATTCCTCTGAAAACAAAAAACAAAAAAACATTTGCACTGTACATAACAGATTTGTATTTGCACTGTACATAACAGATTGTATTAGATTTGCACTACCCATGTGTATGTGTGTATGTATGTATGTGTGTGTCTGTACGCATGTGTATAATTAGTTTTATTTTTTATTTTTTATTATTATCTATGTCTTGCTGCTGTTTTTGTATTGTTTTTGTATTGTTTTTGTATTGTTGTACACTGGAAGCTCCTGTCACCAAGACAAATTCCTTGGATGTGTAAGCATACTTGGCAATAAAGCTGATTCTGATTCTGATTTTGTGAATATTTCAAAGATTTTTGGAAAACTCTTACACACAGACCGGGAAATCTCTGTCTATGGGGCCGTTCACACAGGAGAAGATCTTGTGTTTTCTTTGCTGCTTTTTTAATAATTAATATGTGTAAAACTGCTCTAGATGGATGTCTTTGGTCATTATGGCACGTCTCATTCTTTTTTCAACATATTGCGGTATTATGAATGGGGCACGTTTTTTTATGATGCTAATAAAAATAGTTCTTGACTTGACATGCAGCACTTTAAAGCCAATTTTAAAATCAATTGAACAATCAGATGTATTTACCAATTTTTGTCATCCATCCATCTACCCATCCATTCCCCTGTCATCCATCTATCCATCCATCCATTCCCCTGTCATCCATACATCCATACATACATGCAGACATATATATATATATAGTATACCTCTGTCATCCATCATCCATCCCTGTTTTCCCTTCATTCCCATATTATATCCATCCATTTATCCCTCTATCTATTTATCGATCTATTCCCCTGTCCACTCATCCATGCATCCATCCATCCATTCCTCTGTCATCCATCCATTCCTCTATTTATCCATATATTCCCTGTCAGTCCATCCGTCCATCCATCTATTACCCTGTCCAATCTTTCATCCCTCTATTCCCCTGTCCAATTTTCATCCCTCTATTCCCCTGTCCAATCTTCCATCCATCCATCTATTTCACTGTCATCCATCCATCTGTCATCCATCCATCATCCACTCATCCGTCCATCCATCCATCACATCAGTCATCCATCCACCATCCATCCATCCATCCATCTGTCATCCATCCCTCCATCCATCATTAATCCATCCATTTATCTGTCATCCATCCAACAATCCATCCATTCCTCTATGTATTTATTCATCTTTTCCCCATCATCCGTCCATCCATCCTTCCGTCTGTCTGTCCGTCTATCTGTCAATCCATCCGTCTGTCCATCCATTCCTCTATTTATCCATCTATTCCCTGTCAGTCCATCCATCCATCTGTCCCTCTATTCCCCTGTCCGATCTTTATCCCTCATTGCCCTGTCATCCATCCATCCATCCATTCATCTGTCATCCATCCATCCCTCTATTCCCCTGTCCAATCTTCCATCCATTGATCTATCCCCTGTCACCAATCCATCTATCCATCCATCCATCATCCATCTATCCTTCCTCCATCCGTCGCATCCATCGTCCATCCATCTGTCATCCATTCATCCATCCATCACATCCGTCATCCATCCACCATCCATCCATCCATCCATCCATCCATCATCCATCCCTCCATCCATCATTAATCCATCCATCTATCTGTCATCCATCCATCAATCCATCCATTCCTCTATGTGTTTATCCATCTATTCCCCATCATCCATCCATCCTTCCGTCTGTCTGCCCATCTATCTGTCAATCCATCCGTCTGTCCATCCATTCCTCTATTTATCCATCTATTCCCTGTCAGTCCATCCATCCATCTGTCCCTCTATTCCCGTCCAATCTTTCATCCCTCTATTGCCCTGTCATCCATCCATCCATCCATCCATCCATTCCTCCGTCATCCATCCATCCCTCTATTCCCCTGTCCAATCTTCCATCCATCAATCTATTCCCCTGTCACCAATCTATCCATCCATCCATCCATCCATCATCCATCTGTCCATCTATCCTTCCTCCATCCGTCCATCCATCTGTCATCCATTCATCAATCCATCTATTCCTCTATTTCCTGTATTTCCTGTATTTGTCCATCTATTCCCCTATCATTCATCCATACATCCTTCCATCTGTCTATCCATCTATCTGTCAATCCATCCATCCATCCACCCATCCATCCACCCATCTATCCATCCATCATCCATCTGTCCATCTATTCCTCTATGTATTTATCCATCTATCCCCTATCATCCATCCATCCGTCGATCTATCCATGCATCACCCATTCGTTCATCCATCCGTTTAACCATCCGTCATCCATCAATCAATCCATCATCCATCTATTCCTTTATGTATTTCTCCATCTATTCCCCTATTATCCATCCATCCATCTTCCTTTTGTCTGTCTGTCCATCTATTTGTCCATCCATCTCTCTATCCAGCCATCCTCTATCTGTCCTCCATTCATCCATCTATTTGTCCATCCATCAATCCATCCATTCCTCTATGTATTTATCCATCTATTCCCCTATCATCCATCCATCCATCCTTCCATCTGTCTGTACATTTATCTGTCAATCCATCCATCTGCCCATCCATTTCTCTGTCATCCATCCATTCCTCTATTTATCAATCTATTCCCTGTCAGTCCATCCATCCATCTGTCCCTCTATTCCCCTGTCTGATCTTTCATCCCTCTATTGCCCTGTTATCCATCCATCCATCATCCATCCATTCCTCTATTCCCCTGTCCGATCTTCCATCCATCAATCTATTCCCCTGTCACCAATCCATCCATCCATCCATCCATCCATCCATCCATCCATCCATCATCCATATGTCCGTCTATCCTTCCTCCATCCGTTGCATCCATCGTCCATCCATCTGTCATCCATTCATCAATCCATCCATTCCTCAATTTCCTGTATTTCCTGTATTTATCCATCTATTCCCTTATCATCCATCCATCCATCCATCCATCCATTATCCATCATCTATTTGTCAATCCATCTGTCCTTCCCTCTATCCATCCATTGATCTATCCATGCATCATCCATTCATCCATCCATCCATTTATCCATCTGTCATCCATCCATCAATCCATCATCCATCAATTCCTTTATGTATTTATCCATCTATTCCCCTATCATCCATCCATCCATCATCCATCCTTTTGTCATCTGTCTATTTATCCATCTATCTGTCCATCCTTCTGTCCATCCACATGTCATCCATCCATCAGTCTGTCTATCCATCTATTCCCCTATCACCCATCCTCTATCCATCAATCCATCTACTCCTTTATATATTTATTCATCTATTCCCCTATCATCTGTCCATCCATCCATCCATCCATCCTTCCGTCCTTTTGTCTGTTATTTGTCATACATCTGTCCTTCCATCCATCATCCATTTGTCCAGCCACCTGTCCATCCATCCATCATTCATTTGTCAAACCATCCATCCCTCCATCCATCCCTCTGTCATTCATCCATCAATCTGTCTATTCAACTATTCCGCTATCACCCATTCTCCATCCATCTGTCCATCCGTCCATTTAGGCTGCTGCTAAATATGAATCTGTAGTCTCCTCCTGAGTGTTGAGCCTGAAGCTCTGCATGCTGCATTGAAAGCCAGTCTTAAGTAAGAGTGACAAGACTAAAGCTGAGTCCCACTGTCCATCCATGTTGGACTGTGAAATGTTAAATGATGAGCCTCAGGACACAAATTCATGCCATTTTAAACCTACACTTCCTCCAAATGAAGATTTACATACCAGCTCTTTCTGTCTGTAGCTCTGTCTTCTCCGACTAGCCAGCCTGGGAAAGCTGTGAGCAAGAGATAGAGCTTCTTTCCTAAATCCCCTTGATTTTTCCCCCAACGCTTTTGTCAATCGCCTCCATCTCCATTCCTCATCTGCCTTATCTGAGGCAGAAAATCTGTGGCTACAACATAATCACTGGCATACAGAGGTTTGACCGCTACCCAAGGCAAAATCAGCCACCCCTGACTGTCACTCTCAAATAAAACTCCCTTATGCTGCTGTTCTTCAAACTGACCTTTGTGTACATGGACACTTGTATCATTGGGCCTGGATTCAAATAGCTGTCCAGAGTTCCCTGCATTATATCGCACACACACTGGCATTTTAAAGGGGTAGTTCACCCAGAAATTCTGTAATCAAGAACACACTGGTCACCCTTTTCTTTCCTAAAAAAAACATTTCCTTCACAAGTGGTATGGGCTACTTTTATGATACTTTTATGGTGCTCTTGGGTCCTTTTGGAAGCTTGAAATCTGCATCCCCAATCATTGTAATTACATGGAAAAGAGCTACCAGTACATTGTTTAAAATTTCTCCTTTTGTTTTTCATGGAAAATTGGATGGCGGTTGAATGGCTTGCAGGTGAGTAAATTATCTTCATTTTTGGCTGAACTATTCCTTTTAAAATGTTCTCAACTTTTGGTTGCATGATAAAGCATCCCTTTTTAAACCCTTGCGTTTTCCCTCTACGTCTTTGCAATGCATCATACCCATTGGAATCAATGGATTTAATGCATTCTCTGATGCCATTATACTGTATGGTGAAACACAAAAACTGTTGTCTGTAGAGCATAAATGTACCATTCCAAATATATTCAGTGTCTAAATGTGTGTTTTGGTATTTGTACATCACTCTGCATGCACATATTGGAGAATGAGCTTGAATTATAGATTATATATAGAATTTGAAGCTTTAGTTTGGAGGTGTTCACACTACTCTAGCTTTGTTGATTGATAGGAAGAGCTCTGTGGGATTGTTTGGGGTTTATGTTCTGTAACTGAAGCTCTCTGATGGAAAGCCCCTTTCTGTGGGATTCAGTGACAGACCACTAAATTTATCCCACTCACATATAGAAATTGAATCCCAAACCCAGCCAGAGAATCTGGTGGATCAGCCCATGCCTGAAATATGGTACACATAAACTCAGTGTGAATGAGAGAGAGTGTGTGTGATTTTGTTCGTGTGTCTCCTAATAGCATTTTCACCATTTCTATTAGTGAAGCATTTCAGATAACTGCAGGACATAATTAGAAAAAGACAGTTTGTCAAGAAAAACTGACAAGGGAATATAGGAAAAATAACCCTGAAGTCTAGTTACTGAGGCCTTATATTATCCTGTAGTTTGAATTCTTGGGAGATTTGAAGTTTAAATGTTGCATGCCTTGTGTACTTTGAAAACTGACCAGTTTGAAGAGAGATTTTGGAGGTGGCTGCTAAAGCAATGCTAAGCAGTTAAGGTGCTTCTGAGTGCAGGACCAGCCCTACCTATAGGCAAAATAGGTGCCTGAGTGGCCCCATGAATACGAGCATATTCAATGAACAAATTACCATAACATTAAGAAACATCAACATCTATTGCTTTAAAGTTCCCCATCACTCAAAGCATTCCATTGCACACGCATTATAAGCGATCAATGCGTGTTGATTTTACATACAAATCACAATGACAGTGACCACTAAAAACAATATATTAAGAATAACACGAGCTCTGAAAAATCACCAAATGATAAACTAAGTTACAGCAAATAAAATAACAGCAGTGTGCTATATATAAAATCAGCAATCTGCATAATTTACTTTGTTTAATGGATGGCAGTAACAGTGCTTGTTCAAGAATAGCCTGGAGAAGGAATTTAAACACTGCTGACACAAAGACGAAGAAAACTCACACAGAGTGAAAATATGAGCAGTTAGTCTGCAAAATAATCAAACAATTTTATCTGGCCAGATCTGAGGTATGTTTATACTTTACATATATTTATATTTGTTTATATATATATATATATTTGGAAAGTGTTGTGTTACAAGCCCTATTTAAAATATGTACAGTAATTAAATGTTTACATTTCCATAGCTATACTGTAACAGTACAATACGGTTGTATATGGTTATTGTTCATTTCTGATAATGCATTTTTTTATCTAAAAAGTTGTTTATCTTAACAGTAGTTAATGCAATATGAACTAACATGAACAAACAATGAACAATTGTGTTTTTATAAATTAACTTTAACCAAGATTAATAAATGCTGTAAAATTATATTACTCATTGTTTGTTCATGAAACCTAATGCATTTATACAACCTTATTATAAAGTGTCCCCCTGAAATGATTATACTTGCAGTTTCCATGACCTCATATTAATTGAGACACTGGTTTATTTTTACTTCTGGAAAAAAAAGTTGAAATGTGATTAAAATGGTGAAAAACTTGAAATAGTGAAGAAATATTGACTTGTCATAGCACCTACAATTCAAACTTTCTCTTACATATTCATGGACATTTTCACCTAACATCTACATATTGGGGGAAAAAAAGTTTTTAGTGCTTTCTCTTTAAAAAGTTGCTAGTATGTTGCTAAACAGTTGCTAAGGTGTTCTGAGGGTTGCTATGCAGTTGCTTGGCAGTGAGCCCAATGAAATAGAAAAAATAAAGCATATTAAGTCAGAACTGAAGGACTGTGTCAAATTTGGTTGACGTAACTTGACTGAAATTTTCAATGGATGTCAATGGAATTTTTTATTGCCAACTAGAAAATTGTTTGATCAATCAGTTAGAAGAGTCATAGCACACTAAAACAGAACAGACTGAGTAACATTTAGTGGATTTAGCTTGAAAGTTCTAAGAGGGAGTTGCACGATTCCCTCAATCTTGGAAATATAAGGGATTTTTAAAACGGTGATCTCCAGGCCTGGAAATATTACTGAAAATGATCAAATCTGAAAGGTGAATATCTAATATTTTTTTAGTTATGCACTATTCTAAAATGTTTCATTGGCTGGATATTGCTCTTGTGTCTATGGCTTGGTCGCAATCCATAGTGATATTAGATTTGTGAATGAATCAATCTTTTGAGTCTGTTCTTTTCAAGGAGACGGTCAGATCATTCACAAATCTATGATTACTGCATAAGGATTTTTAAAAAGTATTTAGACAAACAACTGGACAAGTCATGGAAATTCATTGATGAGGTTAGGGAATTGGGAAAAAATCTCAAGTTTGTTCAATAAAAGCCAACATAGAGTAATAATAGAGACCAGTATGTGCAGCTCTGTTTGTGTTTTAGCAAAGGGTAATCTTTACTGCATTGAAAAAGTGCATGCTGCTTCATATGCACACACAGGAATAGAGAGAGACTAAGTCAGAAATGGATGATAATTTGATCCAGGGGGAGAGTGTTACTGAAAAGAGCTCATTTGAATTTTGCCGTGTTCTTTCTTTTTTGTTAAACCACAGCTTCTTAGGCACGGTATTTCAGCAAACAAAGCTCCGCAAAGTAGGAGTTTGAGAGTTTACCGAGCTGGTGATTAGAGGAGTTTCAATTCCTTCGAGGGACTCTTAGAGAGGCACCAACAGGATCACATTTGATTTGCAAATAGTTTTGAAAAGACAAAAGTGCTGTTTTGTTCTTTTTTAGAAGGTCGTCAAAAGCATCAATGACTTGGTAAAAATGGCTTCTGGACTTTCTAGCTTTCCCAAAGATGAAAGGCAAAGACAGACAATTTCCATTAGCGATGTGGTTACCTCTGGTTGCCACGGCAACATCGCTGTATCAGTTGTGATGTTTCCAGATAAAACGCACAAAATTTACTGCTGTTATTGTGCATTATAGCTAGTGCCATTACGGTGATTCACACAGGCAAATTTCATCCTGTTATCCGATTTCATTGCTGTCTTGTATATTTTCATTTTCTTGTATATATCTCAGAACTCTTGTGAACATAGGTAAAATTAATAAAAAGAAAAGGGTTTATTTTGGGGGCCAAAGAAGGTGAAAATGGTAATTAAATGTACTACTGTGCAATTAAATGAAGTTTTTGAAGTGAACTGATGCTGTCTCTTTCCCTCGATTCACAGGAAGTGTGAGATTCTTAGTGGATCTGCTGGATAAATCACTCTCCTCTGACCAGACCAGAAAAAAAACAGCATTTGTAAGAAGAGAAAAGTCAATATGGAAGGTGAGCAACATCCAGTTTGACTATTATAACTACTGAGAGACCTATATACTGGTCAGGCCAATCAATTAATATAGTATACACGATGAGCCAAAACATTATGACTACTAACAGGTGAAGCAAATAACCTTGATCATCTCCTAACAAGGCCACATGTCAAGGTCTGGGTAGATTAGATGGTAAGCGAACAATCAGTTCTCGTAGTCAATGTGTTAAATGCAGGAAAAATGGGCAGGAGTAAAGACTTTGACAAAGGCCAAATTGTTATGGCCAGATGACTGGGTCAGAGCACCTTTGAAATGGCAAGGCTTGTGGGGTGCTCCCGGTCAGCAGTGGTGAGTACCTACTGACAGTGGTCCGAGGAGGGACAAACCACACACCGGCACCCAAGTCTCATCGATGCACGAGGGCAACGAAGACTATCCCGTCTCGTCTGAACCGGCAGAAGGTCTACTGTGGCACAAGTCACAGAAAATTTTAATGATGGTTACGGGAGGAATGTGTCACAACACACAGTGCATCGTACCCTGCTGCATATGGGGCTGCGTAGCCACAGAGCGGTCAGAGTGCCCATGATGACCCCTGTCCACCGTCGAAAGCACCTACAATGGGCACACGAGCATCGGAACTGGACCTTGGAGAGACTGAAGAAGGTTGCCTGCTCTGATGAGTCCCGTTTTCTTTTACATCACGTGGATGGCCTCACAATTTACTGGACTTGAAGGAGCTTTTGCTAATGTCTTGGTGCCAGATACCATAGGACACATTCAGGGGTCTTGTAGAGTCCATGCCTTGGTGGGTTGGCGCTGTTTTGGTGGCACGCGGAGGACCAACAGCATTTTAGGCCATTAGGTGATAATGTTTTGTCGCATCAGTGTAGTCGCTTTGATTTTGTTGGCATTGACTGAAAACTTTTCCCATTTGGTAGGTTAACTGAAGGTGTGTTTTGCTTATACAAGGAGTGCTTTTTTTTGCATTCAAAAACAGCTAGATGGGATGGAAGAGAATACAGTCTTCTCAAGAAGGTTTTCAAAGTTGAACTACAAAGTTTTGAGCCCAAAATTTAAACCAATGGAAACCAGCTACTGACAAGACTACATCAAAGGCAATTTATCGGATATTAATGAGCATATCACACTTAGGGCTAGCGTATCCTTCGGTTTTTCCATGCCGATACGTCCTGCACACAGTGTGCGTGGCGCAAATTTTGTCATCAGCACAATATGCGAGGACTGTCCGCATGCAGAAAAGTTTTTCTAGACATGTAGACTTTGCGCGGCGTCTGCGCATGCGCCTGCTGTTGACTTTGCTAAAAAAGTATCATAAAGCAGTCGTAGTGCGCATGCACCGAAGACGTTCGTATGTGCTCGTGGGCAAAAGAGTATCCTTTGAAAGGCTGAGTGCTTGACTGTGCACGAGACGAAGCGGCCCACTGAAAACCGAAATATACCCAGTGATCCAAGATTACTGTACGACAGGTCTATTCAACTGGCGGCCTGTGGGCCAAATCCGTCCCTTTTGAAATTTTCAGTGGCCCGTGTGAGGTTGTCAGTTGTCTTGGGGGCTAATTACATCGAACGCATTTTGTGTCTGTTCACACAGTTTTAAATAGTTTTTCTATGCAAACTTGCGCTAAACAGACGTCATGCCATGCCTTGATGTTTTTACAGTGTCTTGTGCATGATCGCGCCGTTTTTAGATGTTTTTAGAGGTTGCGCTACAAATAATCATTATCCATCATTTTGACGAAAGGGGAAGATTAAAGACGTAAAATCATGGACGACTGACAAGCATGAGTTGGGAGCAACAGAAAAGTTCAATTAATTAAATTGGTCAAGAAATTTGAAAAGTCAAAAGTTTTTAGGATCAGTCTGATTTACTCTTTCTGTAATGGATACATTTTTAAAGCACTTTTTTTTCTTCTTAAATTACCTGTATTGTTTTCTCCATAATTTCCTGCTAGGTGGAAATATTTCTCATGATAAAAAAAATAAATAAAATAATAAAGTTATAAAACACAGACACTTCATTAATATAGTAAACAAATATTTCATGCCTGCTATAATACAATATCTGAAGATAGAGTCTTTTCAGTAACAAAATATCCTCGCCTGGCCTGCGTGCCCTCAAATTTTTTTCCATCTGGCCCATTTGTCCATGAAGTTGAATATCCCTGCCGTACGACAAAATAAATCTTTATACAATCCCCCAAATTTGTCTTGATGGTGAAATTGTGGCAAAAATCGTACAGTGTGCAGCCGGATTTAAAGTAAACTTCGGATTTTTTTTTTAGCGTTTTCTTACTCCTGTGTTGTTTAGACCCATGGAGTACTCCCCGATAATCATCCTCTCTGCTCTCAAATGATAACTTACACAGTCACACTTTTATGTGTTGTGTTGCGATCGGTTACATGGCATTAATTACTTTAAATGTCACGATGTGTCCAAAGCCACCATGTTTAAATTCAAGAGCTCAGGGGTGGGCTTAAATTTCGGTCATTTCTTCACATAAAGTTATCATAGGACTTAGCAGACGAATCATATGGAGTACTTTAATGGTACTTTTTGATGCTTTTTTGACCTTTTGGGAACTTGGCAATACAAATCACCATTAACTTTCATTGTATAACATTTTTTTTTCTTCTGTGTCTTATGGAAGAAATCTAAATGATGACACATTTTTTGGGTGAACTATTCCTTTAAGATAAGAGGATAAAGTTGCAGCAGCACATTACTAAATTAATTATAACATTCCCTATCTTGCTTAATATTCAACCCTTTCAAATTAGATACAGATTTGACATATATTCTATTCTAAAAGGAAATTTGCTAAGACATTAGAATATAAAGCAAGACGATAGAAAAGCCAATATCATTTTACTTTAGTTTATGACAGTAGATGTGAATTATGTTTTGTCTGTTGTGCTTGTTTACACTCGTTTTATGGCTAATTGCTGGAAATCATTGGGAGACTTCCACAAAAATATGTCAGGAAAATTCTAAGTAATTCCTGCCGCAGAACTTTTTGATGAAATATGAATGGCAACAGATTTTTTGTATTGATGTTTCCTGATGAATATGCATGAGTGCATTCTCCCATTGCACTAATGTATGCATATGCTTTGCATTTTTGTCTAAAACAGAGCCTGAATATTTCATTTAGAAAAGGCTTTATAATTAATCATGTCTCTTTCTGCTCTTTTAAAATGTTTTGATGGAATAGCATTCATGTGTGCACAGGCATTCATGTTTAAACAGTCACAGCATATATACACAGAGATGTACACAGGCACACTTAAACACACACACACACACACACACACACACACACACACACACACACATGTTGGTGCAGCTATTATTATGAGGACTCTCCATAGATATAATGATTTTTATACTGTACAAACTATAGATTCTATCCACTAACCCTAACCCTACCCTTAAACCTAACCCTCACAGAAAACTTTTGGCATTTTTACATAAAAAAAAAAAAAAAACATTGTTTAGTATGTTATTCAAGCCGTTACTGTAATTTACAGTATGTTAAGCCATGTCCTTTATGAACAGTGTTTTCTGTCTTAGTTCAATATATTTTTGGGTAAAAATTAGCACCGGCAACTGAAATAGAAATGCAATTCTGTCCCCCATGTTCAGACATAGTGGAATGACAATCAAAGCTGACTTGACTTAAATTTACAATTGTATACCTGTAGGCTGCAGTTAAATCATTCAAATAACTTTAATCTTACAAGTGTAGTAGGATACAAAGAAACTGCCATGCCTTTTTTTTTTTTTTTTTTTTTTTCAGGCCCTTGTGATTTAACAAATTAATAAAGGAGAGTAAAAAACAGACCAATTAAATGTGAATTTGCCCAGGGGAACATATTATTTCTCAGAGATTGCTCTTTCATATTTCGGGTCACTTAATATTGATCTCAATTATGTTCATTTAACTATCAACTTTGTTGCTGAAGTTTCTCCTAAAGGGTATAAATAGCTTAGATAGATAGATAGATAGATAGATAGATAGATAGACAGACAGGCAGTCGGACGGACGATCGGACAGACAGTGATTTATTGACATAGGCAGGCAGACAGACAGACAGTCGGACAGATGGACGATCAGATGATCAGACGGACAGTGATTTATTGACAGACAGACAGACAGACAGTCGGACAGACAGTGATTTATTGACATAGACAGGCAGGCAGGCAGACAGACATACAGAAATAGTTTTGTTCAAAGTTATTTCAATCAAAGTTTCAGTTTGATTGAAAAAGGCCTTATGGGTATTATATAACTGCTGATTAAAAAGGCACCAAAACCACGACACAAAGTCATTAACATTGAAATATGTAAGTGTAGTCTCTGCCACTTTCAGCTTATGAATTAACAATAGATGTAAGCTGTATGATTTTGCAATGATAAACAACGTAGTACAATCATAACAATAATAATGAAGGGAAAAAAAGCATTTATGGTAATTTGAAATGCAGGAGAACATTAACTTTGAATACAAAGCAACAAACATTTATTCATGTATATTAAATAGACAAAAGCGATTTTATTAGCACAGATCCAATTATGGGGGTGAGCAGTCATTAAAGCAATTAAAAACCTGGGAAAATGCTGCCTCATGCACTTTATCTCAAAAATAAAAGTGTAATTTTCCACTTGTTCTTCTAATGCACATTTCGAAATGTTACTGTGGATTTAAATCACTTTTGTTTCATGGTTTAAAAGCACATTTAGAAAAGGCATGATTTTTATGACACACCATTCAGAGCGGGCACCCGGTGTAAATTTGCCACCCCTGTGAATTGTGATATTGCAGAAACATTTTGTAGGTATGGATGTCCTGAATAATGATGTTTCACCATGTGTGTCTTCAGTAATACAAATGGATGTATATCTCTTTTTGACACAAAACCTCATAATAGGTGTTATGTCAGTTGTATTGTCATTCCTCAGTCAATGCAGTCAAGCAAATGCCTTTGTTAGACCTAGAATGCAAGATATTTTCAATCCATATACAAAGGCCAATGTTTCCTGCATTTGTCTTTCGTCTCAGTCCAAGGTGCCTCTCATTCTTTCAGCAAGTATTTAGAATGACGGTAACAGATCACACAAATCTGAAAATAAGATGACCGATTATGCTGGTGGCACCATGCTGCGTCCGTCAATCACTCAAGAGCTGCTGTAAGGGTGAATTACATGCTAGACAAAACAAAAGTGATAGCCCTGGTACAGCCCTGACTGTCCGCATTCATTCGCTGCAATCATTTCAGCTACCGTGGCTCTCTGCAGGGGATGCATTCTGAATGCGGTGCATGAGTGTGTGTGTGTGTTGATCAGCTCTGCCCAGGGTGTAAAAAGTGCCCTGTTGTCCTATGAGCTAATGGCAAGGTTATGAAGAAGTACAATCACTATTCTCCTGTGTGGTAGCTGTTTACTTTCTTGTCTCTGAGGGGGCCGATCACACAGGAAGCGTTCATGTTCAGTCTGTACTATTTTTAAAAAAAATATTTTTTTGGTCTATGTTTACTGGCATCAGATATATCCCTCAAAGTACTTAATTGACATGATTGCCAAAGCACCAATATAGACAACCACCGTGACAGAAAAGATACAATAGGGGGCCATTAATGTAACATTAATAACAACATGCAGTTAAAAAAAACATTCTACAAGAAAGAATAAATTATAGAAAGTATGAATAGTTAGGGGCGCCACTATCAAACAGTAGCATGTAAAGCTACTCATAATTTAATATAGTGAAAAAATAAAGTATTTAGCTACACTACAAACTAATACAAAATAGCTAATTACATCTATCTGTAGTCACTGCCATCTTTTAAAAAGATTTTATTTTAAAATTGTAATATAATATTCTGTAGAATAATTGTAATGAATATAATTCTATTATTTTGCATATCTCTAGTGGTGGTCCATATATGAACAAGAATTTCTATTTTTGGATGATAACGATATATAATTATATCACAATACACAAGTGATTTAATAACGGAAGTTCCTTTTTTGTGTGTTCAAAGTAATGGAAAGCCCATTGCAATGAAACAAACTGCAAATTATGAAAAATCATATTTTGTCTATTTTATGTACTAATTAATCTAATTATTACTTCCGAGCAATAAAATAAATATTAGTTGGACATATACACATTTGCTTTGATTCTGAAACAAACCCATCCATCACATGTTTGTTTCTAACCCTCGTGTCACCCTTATCCTATTTTTTATTTCAATTTTTTTTATTTTAGGCAGAATTATTTTGAATTATACTATCAAGCTCCAAAAAGCACCTTAAAAGTACAATAAAATTAGTCCATACAGCCCATGCACTATATTCCATGTTCTCTAAGGGTTAAAAAGCATTAGATTTGGCGATGCGCAAGTAGTTCAATTACCGTCTTTCCTCTAAAGAAACACTCAAAAAATATTTGTCTATTTTTACTATTTAAACATTTAAATTTTATGACAAAATTCATCCAACTGAATTGATTAATCTTTAACAAAATGTACATATTAGGAATTAAGCATAGTGTAAAGTACACAAAAAATTAAGCATTTCAATTTAATAAAAAAATTACATCAAATTGAATATTGAGTAATACTGAATAAAATAAAATTTACACTAAATATTTTAAGTTTTATTAATTTAATTTAGTAAAATTGCATAATTCAATTTGATGGAATTTTGTTATTAAATTAAAATACATAAATAAAAAAGTAGGCAAAAATATGTTTTGAGTGCATCTAATTAAACTTAAATACGTTACATTTTTGATTACTTTATATTAGTTTATTTTAAAATTACCCAATTAAGTTATAATGACGTGTTATATTAAATAACAAAAAAATTATAAAGTAAATACTAAAATAGACTAAAATATTTTTGAGTATACATTGAAGCTATTTAAGGTGGCAGTATATTTTTAAATGTAATGTATTTTTTACAATCTGGCACCAAAACAATGAGGATATCAATTAGGGTGACAGCATTAAACTTGAACAAATACATTTATACTAATACAACCAATAAAAGTGTCAAATTCCTTCAATTATGTTACTGACTCAAAATTATTTGCAGGGATGAATTAAATTAATACATTTTTTGAATGGCTTGATTTGCATGACGAACTCTCCGAATGAACCGATTCACTTCAATGAATCGCATGCTACACTGAATTTTATCAGAGAAAAAGGACATTAAGAAACAACTTAAATTTCAGTCTGTTCCTCACACAAAGCTAAAGTATGCCTTAAGAAGACTTGGAATATAGTGCATGAGCCATATCCAGCTACTTTTATGACACTTCTATTGTTCTTTTGTGCCTTTTTGAAGCTTGAAAGTTCCAGTCCCCTTTCTTTGTAATTACATGAAAAAGAGTGACCAATACATTCTTCAAAATGTGTCCTTTTGGTTTTCACAGCAGAAAGTAAGTCATACAGGTTTGGAATGGCTTGAGGGTGAGTAAATAATGAATTCAATTTTTGGGGTGAACTGTTCCTTTAAGTTTGTAGCATTGCTACTTTTAGTTAGTAACTCCCCAACCCTGGATCGCTGTCTGTTTCTTTGGTCTTGGGTGGATGGTTCGGGCAGTCTGGCGCCCTGCTGTGGGTAAAGAGACAGAATCTCTCTCATAGATCTGCCCCTCCCCACGTCTCTGTGGGTCTCAAGTGTCTGCTGTGCTCTTTCAGTCCCTGGAGCCTCTCATTACGTCACTGACCTGGTTTTCAGAGCTTTCAACACCCCCAACCTGATCTTCAGCCCCTTAGAACTCTGACCCGTGGAGCACTGTGAATGACACAATCGAGTCGCTCTCCCCTACACTCTCAAATTACTGTATATATCTGAATACTGTGCAGTAAACATAAAATGTATTTTTTCTCTACAACAACTTTAAATCAATAGTTTTATATTTGTCCATTGATTTTAATTGTTACGTCATTCGCAATGCTTCATGGGATTATTCCCTCATAAAAGACGTAAGTACACAGTCTTGTATCTTTTACTTTTTGTCAGATATTTAAATACTTTTTTGCTTTAAACCAAATTTTGTGATGTTGTGATTCACCTCGGAGCTGGTTGGTTTGGTTCATGTCTTTGGAACTCTTTTATGAAGAATTTGATGGAATCCTCATGGAAGAAATGAAAAGAACAAAATATTTTCTGAACCAAGATGGCTGAAAAAGTGGCCAGGCACTGTGGTGTTCTATAGCCCTTCAATATGTACCGCCACAATTTCAATGGGAATAAGATAGATAAAGTTTGTAGACAGACTTTGATATTGGCTTGACAAAGCCTTGTCTTAAAATTTAAAGTAGTTTTTAAAAGTTCGATGGTTGTTCAAACATTACAGCAAGACAAACAGCCAGCCAGCTTTACTCACCCTCATGCCATACCAGATGTGTATGACTTTCTTTCTTCTGCTCACACAAACAAAGATTTTAGAAGAATATTTCATCAATGTAGGTCAATACAATGCAAGTGAACGGCTACCAAAATTTTGAAGCTCCAAAAAGCACATAAAGGCAGCATAATCCATACGACTCCATTGGTTAAATCTACGTATATCTTCAAAAGTGATATGATATGTGTGGGTGAGAAACAGATCAATATTTAAGTCCGTTTTAACCATAAATTTTCCTCCCTGCCCAGCTGGTGACAAAATAATTATGTGAAAGTGGAGATTGACAATGAAAAAGGAATTAAATATTGATCTGTTTCTCAACCACACATATCATATTGCTTTTGAAGACATGGATTAAACCACTGGAGTCTTATGGATTACTTTTATGCTGCCTTTATGTGCTTTTGAAGCTTCAAAATTTTGCTACCCATTCACTTTCATTGTATGGACCTACAGTGCTGAAATATTCTTCTAAACAATTTAGTTTGTGTTCAGCAGAATAAAGAAAGTCATACACATCTGGGATGGCATTAGAGTGAGTAAATGATGAGAGAATTTAAATTTTTGGGTGAACCATCCCTTTAAAGCAGGTCAAAGGCCCTGTGTGGGGTTGTTTACATATACATTTTTTGACAGCTGGAGTTTGAATAGTCTTGGCCAGTTTGAACATTCCATCAATGTAAGTCTATGGGATTTTCCTGATTTTTTTTAAGTCCGATCAGTTAGAAAAGTCCTAGCACACTATTTTAGAACAGTCTGAAGGTCTGTACCAAGTTTGATGGATGTAGTTAAAAAGCTTAAGTAGAAAAAGAAAACAAAGGATGAAAACTGTGCTATAGTCAAGTGATTTAATGCGAAATAAATCGCCTAAATTATCTTTTTGTATTTTTGACCAAAGTAATATTGGTCAAAGTAACTTTTTGGAATGATTGCATTCACTTTAGTATGTTGAGTTCTTTGATGACAGAACACAGATTACATTTTAAATAAATAGATTGAGATTTGAGAGAGCAAGAAAGATTGTCTGACTGTTGCTACCCAGCAAGCTTGACATGAAAGGAATGAAGGCCTCCTAAAAAAGCCCTGTTGGCAGTGCGCAGGACTGGACTGTTGGGAGGGGAGTAAACAAGATGGTATGAAATAAAAGCTGCTGTTCTTCTGGGCTCGCTAGATACGCGTTACTTGTTGGGTGCTGCTGGAGCTGGTCTCCACCAACCTCAGGAGAACACCTGCAGGACAGGCACTAAACTACAGGCCCAATCTGTGGATCTCTAACCCTCCACTTCTTGGGTGAGTGTGATGGCTACCTGGACTGTTGAACTGCTTGGATTGTCTGAAATAGATAATGAGTAATTTTCAACTTACTGTATAGTGTAAAAAATGGCTCCTCGATAACATGTGTCAGATTTGACATCATTTAGTACATTAACATGCATGCACACAAATATGCGGAACATTTTTTTGACAATGCAAGTAAACCGCGTTATATGAGATTTGAAATCATTGGGCTATTGTCTGCTTTTGATGTCAAAACGTAAACAGTCACAACACTTGCGCACATTTGGATAAGCCATTAAGAATGTCTGTGTTTATGCAAATTCAGGGTAATGGACAAAAATCTACATGTGCCAATCAATTTATGCTGAAACCATCTATAACCTTATCCTGATAATGGAAAACCGTTTATGGTTGGAGGTGTTTATTATGCATAAATAACAAATGCAGCTAAGAAAGTGGCTTTGAAAGTAGTTTTATATACAGTACATTTACCTATTCGGTGGACACTTTTATCTAATGCAATTACAAGTGCATTCAGATGCTAAATTTGATCAGTTTGTGTGTCTCTTTTGAATTGAACCCTTGACCTTGATCTTACTAGTGTCATGTTTTTACATTTTCAAGGTAGCTTCCCCAACACTGAACTAGCCTATATGTAATTCATTAGTTCTAACACTGTAATGCAAAGTGTGACCAAATTCAATTTCCCCTTCTGTCATAACATTTTCCCCTTGAGGTTAATCAGACGAGTTCAGTTCAGTGAGCAGTTTCTGGGCGTTAGACCGCTCACCAGCTCTCCCCCAGAAACCTGACCCCACCAACCACTTCGGTTTAAAATAAATTTGATTTATTTTTGCGGGTATGTGGCGCCTAGATTACTTCATTTCCCTGTCAAGTGAGCTGTGGACTGCACATAAGTCATCACAAGATAGGCCAGGATTGTTGACATATTTTAGTCGTGAGGATTTGAGTTTGATCTTAGGAGTGAAAGCTTTGAACAAGCGCTTTTAGAAAACCAACAACAAACCAAGCCTGTCAAACAGAGTGTTGTCCTACATTTGAAGAGCAGGGATATTTCATCATTCTCTGTTCCAGAGTAGCATTTTAAATGGGTTTGAAGCGTAGGGCTAGCTGTTAGCAGGCTTATTTTGGGTGGTGGGTATCTGTAGCTGCTCATCCTTCTTGACAGCTTGATGGGTTTAAACCCCCCCACCCCACACACACACACACATGAGCACAGCTAAAATAGAATCGGAGACAGAGCTACGGTAATGTGACATATACCAAAACCCATGACCATGCATCAAATGACCCAGACAATCCGAGGCTTTGCATTTTAGAAATGTGTCCTGGCATTAAGGCTGGGCGATATAGCTAAGAAAAAAAAATATATGTCTCAAAATATATGTATTTGCTCTGAAAAAGTGTGCAAATTACAATAAAGTCTGCCCAATTTTTAATGCACAAAGTGAAAAAAACAATAAAAATGTTTGTTTTGTTTTTCACAATGAACCCAAGGAGGAATTATATATATATATATATATATATATATATATATATATATATATATATATATATATATATATATATATATATATATATATATATATATATAATATAATTCCTGCTCGTGTTTATTGTGAAAAAAAACTGGAACTCCAGTTTGCATTAGGGATGGGCATTTTGGTCATTTTGTCTACTCGAGTACTCGGACTAATTACTCGAGTATTCGAGGGGCAGTTACATGTACATAACTTCATTATTATAGGCTGTTATTAAATAATGTTACAAAATGTACAAAAGATTGCATGATCAATATATAATGCATCATATTTTGTCATTATGTGAAGATTCGCTGCCCAACTCAATGAAAGAATGTGCACAATGCGCGTCTGTCTGTTCTTCCTTCAGGTTATCGTAATAATTTTAGTAAGTGGGCACCAGTTTTTTTAGTGACTGTCTGAACAGTCTATTTTCAAAACGCAGTTGGATTAACAGGAGACGTCATAACCATCGCGTTTTTAATATGTGCGTTAAGTTGAAGTTCAGTTTTAAGACGCTACAGTCTGTTCCATTTAGCTGCGCTCTGTCTAGCTGTTTGAAACATTCGCCTGCTGTATATGTGTTCAGTCCACTGCCATACGCCGTGTCTGTGTGTGTGTGTGTGTGTCTCTCTGTGTGTGTGTGTGTGTGTGTGTGTGTGTGTGTGTGTCTGTGTGCATGTATGTGTGCATCTCACTCAGTGTGCCGGGAAAGGTCCTGGCAAGGATTATTCAATATCGCCTCCCTAGGCACGCTGAGGAGAGGCTTGCGGAGCCCCAATGCGGTTTCAGGAAAGGGCGGTCCTGCACAGATGCCATATTTTCTGTCTGTCTGCTACAGCAGAGGTGTAGGGAATTCCAACAAGACCTACATCTCTGCTTTATTGACCTGGTCAAGACCTATGATACCATCAGTAGACCTGGGCTCTGGGTTGTTCTTCGTGCTTTCGGAGTCCCTGACCCTCTGCTCACGATCATTAAGGACCTTCATGTTGGTGAGTGGGCCTGGGTAAAACTACGTGGCCGGGAGTCTGTACACCTTGGGGTGTGACAGGGATGTCCTCTTGCTCCCAAATTATTTAACATCTATTTAACCACGTAGTTCGTGAAGCCTTCAAAAGCTGTACCGAATTTCCATCTGGTACAGATACAATGGAAGGCTGATCGATGCCCGGGTGCAGTCAAGGGATGGCTCCCTATTGCTCAACCATGTTATGTATGCCGATGATCTGGTAATTGCTGCTCAGAGAGGAGGAGTTGGGGGTGCTGCTGCTGAACCTGGAGCTTGCCACTAAGAGGTGGGGCCTTACCATCAGCCCCACCAAAACTAAGCACCTGCCAGGGTATTTTGTACCATCGGAAACTCCACCCCCCCAACTGGAGTTAGAGCAGTTGTGGAGATAGTGGAGAGTTTCCCATACCTGGGCAGTGTGCTCATGACCGGCTCCGGTTTAGCAGCGAAGGTCTCACTCCGAATCAGTTGAGCGGCATTATCTTTTCATCGGTTGCGTAACACTGTGTGGAAGCTACCTGGTCTGTCGCTCCGCACGAAGCTTCAGGTCTTCTCGGCCACGGTCGTTCCCTCCCATCTCTACGCTTGTGAAACATGGACCCGTTAATGGAACATCTTCGCCGGTTAGAAACATTTAGGCTGACCTGCCTACGATCCACCCTGGATTTAACCAGGCTGGATTGTGTGAGGAGCTCACAAATCCTTGAAAGATCTGGACAAAGTCCCATCGGTGAGCTCCTCCGGCAGGCAAGGCTGCGTTGGCTGGGCCATATAGCCCGCATGCCCAGCCACCGCATGCCTAAACAACTTTTTTTCGGCTGGATTGAGGGGGATAAATGGGGCAGCACGAGTAATGTGGGGGGGGGGGGTGTTATGTGGAATGATGTGGTACAGGAGGATCTGGAGCTGAGTGGACTTGCCGCTGACTGGTACCAGTGGTGTCAAGATCGGCCTCTGTGGAGAGGCTCGTGAAGGACACTACTGGGCAGTTGGAGGCAGTCGCCCTCCAACAACAACGGAGGGCAAAGGAGCAATGCTCACAACAGTGAGCGGAGCGTCGGGTGGCTAAAGCACAGCAAGTTGGCACAGTAGGGGGCACAGGTGGTCCATCAGCCAGTCGTCTCAGTCAGTCAACCCGTGGCATCTGGGTCTGTCCCGTGACCTCCTGCCAGCGGGCTTTTGACGCTTCACGTGGCCTCAAGGTGCACATAGCCTGGCACAAGTGTCGTGGTGACGTCACCGCCACTTAGTGGTGAATGGTGGTTGTTGTTGTTGTTGTTGTTGTGTGTGTGTGTGTGTGTGTGTTCCCAAGTGTTCGCTCCTGTGGGGAAAGCTGCAATTTTCAGTATTGCTGTTGCTGTAATGATTCATGAAGCGTTCCATTCAACTCAGAGAGTCTGAATTTCCACCTTTCAACTGGGGAAAGTGCAACGGAATGACACTTTATGTTGGACTTCTAACTTGGAAACTCGTGCGGAAATCTTCATCTCACATTTAGTCGAGATGCAGATGTGTGTTATGTCACACAGGGCAGGGAGGTTTACAGTCAGTGACAAACATGAACTTTTATTAAATAATATCCATTAACGAGTCAAAGTTCTTACACTAAATGATAATAAAATGTGTTTAGCAAACGTTTTGCAAAGACCGGTGTTAAAAACACGGTTAATTACACTCTCTTTGTTTTGATTATCGTAACGATAGCATTGCAGCGTTGTACCAGTTAGTTTGCTATGAAACGTCTCTGACAATCAATGTACCCCTCAAAACCACAACGTAATCAATCTCAAAATTAAAAATAAGCTCCCTTTTTTACACGTGTGTGTTTAGTTATCAGGTATTTGTCACTGAATTTCGAATTAAGTGAAAAGTCACATCATGCGTGATCACCATTGATCATCGTTTTCATGATTGACCATTGCTGCCACATCCGAGTACTCGAGTACTTGTGCCCATCCCTAGTTTGCATCAGAGTTCTGTTTGTGTTTATTTCATAAATAATGATTATCTTACTGCTCATTATCCTGCTTATTACAAAACTGCTTGTTAAATAATGAAATAAATGGACATGAAACATTTATATGAGTTGAAATTATTTTATTAGCTTACTTTTAGAGATCTCATAGTGATCCGAGAAGTAGGAAAGATGACCCGCAATACTCGTTCTGATATGTCTGAATCCCCAGATGTGCGGTTGTTACTCAGACATATCAGACCATTAGATGTTGCCATTGACCAATCAAAATCGAGTATTCCAGAGACCTGTGTAATAATCAATGTTAAAGTACTTTAGTAGTAGTTAAAATACTCCTATCCCAATGTAGTATGTAGAAACAACTATAAATAAGCAGGTCTTGGTCTTATTTGGTTAATTACAACTCAGTCTTGAAAAGGTCTGTTTAAGGATTGGCTCAACATGTCGTGTAAGTTTTGGGTGGGTGTTTGAGAAATTCTTTTTGTGATTTTGTTTGGTGGTGCAGAAATGATACACCGCATTTTTAAAAAATCTGCTTATCTTTTTAAAGATTTTAAGGATGGTGTAGAATCGTGATAAAAAAAAATCTTGCTCTGTTATCACTAGGTTGTAGGCTCCAAACCCACAAGAAATGATTCAGAAAACATCAAAGCACTTTAAACCCCAGGATGCTTCAGGGAGGTAATGAGTGTACTTTTAGCTGTGGTTAAAATGTTCTGCTGCATGACAGATTGATAAGTAAAGTAAATTAAAGTACCCGAGATTTCAGAGTAAAGATGTGTTCCTGGAGCACTTTACAGTAACAACTAGTAATGCCTGACCAAACATTGCAGCATTAAGAACCATTAAATCTTAAGGAAATAAGTAGTTATAATTTACAGATGATTTAAAATACTGGGCTGCCAGCAGTGACCCCAAAACATGCAGCCTGACACAAGCGTCTTATTCTTTATTATGTATCTATTTAATAAATGCTTTGTTGTCATAAATATGTTTTTAAATGGTACATAAGCATTAAAAGTTATTGAAGAGGCAGATGTGCTGATCATGCAGCACACAGCATTTTATATTTGGACAGACATGGCTGCTTTTACTGCCACTGCAGGCAGTCACCAACCATTAGTGAAACCTATAATAAACGCTGTAAGATTTTAACTGGGCAAATCTTATGAAGCAAGTCAAGAAAATGCTCCTGTCATATTTAAATCCAAAATCAAAAGAATCAAAAACTAGATGTACTTTATATATTGAAAACAAATGCTATTTTAAGCACAATGTTTTGCATTGTGACTAATACATTTTTTTATTTTTTTATTTTATTTATACATTTTTATTTATACATTTTTATTTGACTAAATGTTGTGTATGCTACCATTAGTTAATGCATTATGAACTAGCTTGAACCAACAATGAATAATTGTGTTTTTATAAATTAACATTAACAAAAATGAATGATTACTGTTTAAAAATATTGTTCATTAGTAAATGCATAAGGTATCATGAAAAAACAATGTTAATGGACTCACTTCATATTATGTTTCTTTAACTAGTATGCACTAAGCAATTGATACAATGTACTTATTATGCACATACACATTGTTTCATTGTAATTACATTGTAGTTACACTGTCAACCTTACCCCTAATCCTAAACCTAACCCTAATTTAACCCTAACCCTTATCTAAACCCTACCCCTAAATATACCTGTATCTCAACCTCAGCAGGAGCAAATGTGAATCTTGAGAAGTTTGTAGAACAACATGTAGTTACACAGTAAATACATTGTATTGTATGTATTTTAATGTTAGTACATAGCAGTTAAAGACACCTAAAATAAAGTTACCAGACATATTACAAGTGTAAAATGTGCTTTAATTGTCATGAAAATAATTTCACATTGCAAAATATCTTAATGGTCCTAAATGAAAGCTTTATTTTCTAAATGCAACAATAATTTATTCATTATTTTCTTTTTGATTTTGGGGTGAAATATGACTAGCACATTTATATGACAGCCCTCGTGAGATTCAACCAACTGATGTTTGTTTTAAAAAACAGACAATTCAGATACAATGTGACATGCAGAGTAAGTTTTAGCCCATTTAATGTTAAGATCCCTACTGTGCTTTTCAAATAATTCTGTATTGCCAATTTAGTTTCCAAATACAGTATTTATTTAGCATTTGGTGTTATGTTAAAGGTGCATTTGAAAATGTAAAAATAATGCTATTCAAATCCTTTTTTTCTTTTTTAAATAAATAAATACTAAAGTATATTAATATTTCCCCAGCATAATTAAGCAACAGATTTGTCCACTGAACATGTTTTCGTTGACTTGCATGTGATCAGCTCCCCGCTTAGACCACCAGAGATGCCAAAGCATTTTCCCACAATCCTGCTGTCAGTGCTGTGAACAGTTTTCTCCAAAACAAAACACAAATAAAACCCTGCTGCCTCTCATATTCATGCATTCACTAACACATCCAGAGTACAATCATTTATTTTAATTGCTTTCTGCAGAAAAAAAAAAAAAAAAAAAGACTTTTGTTTGTTAGAGCAGCTGATTATTCAGTTTCAGAGTGTGCCTGATCCTTTTGTAAAAGCTGCAGTTTAAAGAAAATAACAGCTCTGTTTCCAAATCTAAAGTGTGCTATCTTGCTGTCTACTTCCTACATAGGCATCACCCTATCTGAAATTGAAGCCTCATAAGTGACTCTAAATAGGCACTATAAACAACTGTAAAACACAAATAGAGATGTTAGGCAGAATGTTAGCCTCAGCTACCATTCACTTTCATGGTATTTTTGCTCATTTCAATGAAAGTGAATGGTGACTGAGACTGTCAATCTGAATACATTTACATACAAATACTAATAATATTATGTTGATTATACAATCTGCCCATTGGTAACCCAATTAAACATTGTACAAAATGGAGCCGTGTCTCTCTGTCTCTTAAAGCATAATTAAGGTAATGAGTTTTTGTCAGCTCAAAGAGTTTGCACATCATAACTGAACATCTAATCCCACCCTCTGTGTCACTATGTGTTTATATTGATGTATATACTGTATCAGGGCTAAAATGCTTCATTTGCACTAACGTGGGTGTTTAAATGTCCAATCCCTCTGACTAAGTCTAATTCAAACTGACTGAGCGGTGTATAATAGCCCCTAATTTGACTGGACACATTTCTGACATACAGCTCAGCTAGTGCAGTTCTGTAGCAACAGCATTGATCCAGTGTGCTTGTTAGGTTGTTTTCCGTGCCTTTATGATGCTATTAGCTCTGTTCCAAAACCTAGTGAGCTGCCAACCTAGACGGCATTTCAAACTCTGGCTATGTTTAGGCTCCTTAAGAGTTACAGTCTGACCTCATCCTATAACAATGCAGAGGTGTCTGACCTTTCTGTAAGACAGCACCATTGACAGACTGTCTTTTGTTTTAGCTGGATTTCAACCGCTGGACTGTAAGGCTTTGTGCCAGCAGTTAAATGTAGACTGGGAAAACAATACCCTTACCTCTGCTAACATGACCTTTGATAACTCTACTCTGTTTAGAAGAATATTAACTCCATATAAGGTGCTTGACTCAATTTAAAATCAATGTGTGTGTCGAGGAGAAGGGCGTGGCCGGCCCGTGAGGATGCACACCCAGCACTGAGATGTGTTAATGTGTCATTATGTTTCAGTTTTATGTTGGTGTCTAATTAAAGTCTTTGTGAGTGTTAACCCTCAATCGCCTCAGGGCCCAGTCATGCCCTCCTTCTCGTCACAATGTGAAATCAGAATTGACCCTGTTTATGTTCTTAATATATGTTCATGGTCTTAAGCTGCCTTTTCACTGTCTCCGACATGCACATACGACTGTCGCATATCACCCCTTTGCCCTCCTATTGTCTTAGGGTCATTTTTGACCTGGGGTAGGTAAAGAATATGTTATAAATACTGCATAGTTTTTGGTATTGGAACCAAACGTTGTGACTTTGTCGAGACCATCAAAACAAACAATGTAATAAAGATTTTTTTTAATTGTTTAAGAGAAGTAACATTTTAAATCAAATTGTTCCTTCTATTGTTATCAATTTTGACCCATATGGGAAGAACCAGTTGTGACCTTTAATCTTCAGACTTTCTGGGTGTTATACAGCTTTAAATAATTTTTTTGTACATCTATGAATCAAATTTGACCTAAAAATATTTCAGATTTTTTGGGCCATACTGTTCTCCACCCCTTAACCAGCTCCACTTGGTGCTGCATCATTCCCACAAATTGCATACTTTCCTCTCAAACTGGGTTTGTGTGCACATGTCCACAAACAAACACACACACACACACACACACACACACACACACACACACACACACACACAGAGAGAGAGAGAGAGAGAGAGAGAGAGAGAGAGAGAGAGAGAGAGTAGAGTATTTTTTTGTTTGTTTGTTTAATACAGTTTTTAACTGATAATATGTCAGTAAATAAGTGTACTACATTTTTTTTTTAAAGATAGGGTACAAAGGCCCCCCAATGGTAAAAGTCCTATTGCATATAATTTTCTCCTAAAATTTTAGATGGCAGGAATATCCATTACGGCACCTTCCTTAACCCCTATAACACTGCAACTTAATCTTTGAAATTAGTGGGAAGGAATGGATTTGTTGCAATAGACGTGAAAAGTGGGCCCATTTTGACTGCTGGAAAAGGCAATAGAGGTTCATTTGTGAACTATAAAATGTACACTTTTAATTTTCTACAAGAAAAATAAATCAGAAATTGTTGTGATATAATTAAGATATTTTAAAATGCCAAAAGTGATTGAAATAACATAGACATCCTTGGCCAATGTTTGCGAAGTTTTAAAATGTTTTTTTTATTTTTTATTATTATTTAAAAACATTCTTTAAAAATTATATTTCTCCATTAACATTCAGTATATATAATTTTTTCATTATACGCTTTGGGATCACAATCGTTTTCGTTAAGGGGGCTTTAGTGCTGTTGTACACATTTACATTTACATTTATTCATTTGGCAGATGCTTTTATCCAAAGCGACTTACAAAAGAGGAAAACATGAGCAAATCATCTTAAGGAGACAGTCGTATGAAAAGTGCTGTTTTACAAAGTTTCACTAGTATCAGAATAGTATTCAAAACAGAATAAAGTGCAACAGGAATGTTTTTTTTTTTTTTTAATGACTGGTTAAGTGCTCATGGAAAAGATGTGTTTTTAGTCGTTTTTTGAAGACAGAGAGTGAGTCAGCTTCACGGATGGAGTTGGGAAGGTCGTTCCACCAACGTGGTATGATGAAGCCGAAAGTCCGGGAAAGTGTTTTGGCGCCTCTTTGTGTTGGTACAACAAGGCGATGTTCCTTAGCTGACCGCAGGCTTCTAGTGGGCGCGTAGCTCTGCATAAATGATTTTAGGTATGCTGGAGCAGACCCAGTGACTGTTCTGTATGCCAGCATCAGAGCCTTGAATTTGATACGTGCATCAACCGGCAGCCAGTGGAGAGAGACAAGGAGTGGTGTAACATGCATTCTCTTTGGTTCATTAAAGACCAGACGTGCTGCTGCATTCTGGATCATTTGCAGGGGTCTAATTGCACATGCAGGGAGGCCTGCAATGAGAGTGTTACAGTAGTCCAGTCTAGTTATGACAAGTGACTGGACAAGAAGTTGTGTGGCATGTTCAGAGAGTAAGGGTCTTATCTTCCTGATATTGTAGAATGTAAATCTACATGATCTTGCGGTCTTTGAGATGTGGTCTGTGAAATTTAGTCTGTTGTCGATGGTTACCCCTAGATTTTTGACCGATTTGGAAGGCATTACTGTAGTTGCACCCAGCTGCACGGTGATGTTGTGTTCAACAGCAGGGTTGGCTGGGAAGACAAGGAGTTCAGTCTTGCCTGGGTTGAGTTGCAGGTGGTGCTCCTTCATCCAGGCCGAGATGTCTGCCAGGCAGGCAGAAATTCGAGCAGTCACTGTGGTGTCGTTGGGCTGAAAAGACAAGTAGAGTTGCGTGTCATCAGCGTAGCAGTGGTAAGAGAAACCATGTGCCTGAATGAAGGGTCCCAGTGATGTTGTGTATATAGAGAAGAGAAGTGGCCCAAGCACTGATCCCTGAGGTACCCCAGTAAATAGCTGATGAGGCTTGGATACCTTACCTCTCCAGGCTACCTTGAAGGTCCTACCTGAGAGATAGGAGTTAAACCAGTCAGGCACAGTTCCTGTGATGCCCAATGAGGAGGGGGTAGAGAGTAAGATCTGATGGTTGACTGTGTCAAAGGCTGCAGAAAGGTCCAGCAGAATCAGGACGGATGATCTGGATTCAGCTTTCGCCCGTCTCAGCGTCTCAGTGACAGACAGCAGGGCAGTCTCGGTGGAGTGTCCACTTTTGAAACCTGACTGATTGTCATCCAGCAGCTTGTTCTGTGAGAGACAGGCAGAGATTTGATTGAAAACTGTCCTTTCAAGTGTTTTTGCCATGAATGGGATGAGAGAGACTGGTCTGTAGTGTTCTATTGGTGTGGGGTTAAGTGCGGGTTTCTTCAGCAGCGGGGTTACTCAAGCCTGCTTGAATGTAGTGGGAAAAGTGCCTGTTAGTAGAGATGTGTTAATTATGTGTCTGAGTGCAGGTAGGATGGATGGAGAAATTGCCTGGAGAAGGTGAGAAGGAATGGAGTGACACTAATCAAGAATTTATGCATTTTGAATGGTTATCAAATTATGGGTCAAAAATGCCCCGAGCTGACCGTAGACTTTCAGTCTGGCCTTTCTCCGTTGACTTTTCTCACCACCAAGGCATTCTGTCCACAGAACTGCTGCTCACTGGATGTTTTTTGTTTTTGGCACCATTCTGAGTAAACTCTAGAGACTGTTGTGCGTGAAAATCCCAGGAGATCAGCAGTTACGGAAATACTCAAACCAGCCCATCTGGCACCAACGATCATGCCACGCTCCAAATCACTGAGATCCCATGTTTTCACCATTCTCATGGTTGATGTGAACAATAACTGGAGCTCCTGACCCGTATCTGCATGATTTTATGCATTGCACTGCTGCCACACGATTGGCTGATTAGATAATCGCATGAATATGTAAGTGTACAGGTGTTCCTAATAAAGTGTTTATAAAGTGAGTGTAGTCCATTCCCTGTCAAGCACCAGCGATATAAACAAATACAGCACATTCATAAGAAGTTAGTAGCATAAATGGACTGTATGCAATGAATTAGAAGAATAGAAATATGGATTTACCTCTTTTATGCATTAACTGTGTCCTTGTTGACTGTCAGACATTTTTATATGCATGGAAAATGTGGTTCTACGTGATTTGTAAGCTCCGTTAAATTATAGAAAATATAAGTATTATTAAAAGTGTTCATCTACAGACACACAAATCATGGCTAGTATTAACAGTGATTGTATCTGCACTCACTTACTTCTACCAGTCGATTTTGATTTTGAAAAATGTAATTCATTTATTGAAACAAAAAAATTAAACCAAAAATTTTTCTAAATTCAAATTACACTTCAAACAAAATGAAAATATAAACAAAATAACGAAGTGGTCAATAAAATCATACCAAATCCATACATTTTACTCTCTCCAACATTTTCCACCGGCCCCTTTTGCTTTGAAATCACTCCATGACAACAGGTGGAAAAATACCAATACAAATTAGATCATAGATTCAATTGTAAATGTAAACATAATAAGAATAATTGAAAAATAAACCATGACCTATAGATTGTTTAACACAAATCTAATACATTTTTGTTTCATGAAATGCTTATTGTCAGGGACATAATTTGATGTTCCACTATATTTTCAGAGTTTGGACGTTAACTTTATTACAACCTGCTGATGGAATCTCCAAACTGCGAATGTGGGAACTACATTTAGAAATTTTCACTTTGCACTGAAAATTGAGGGCAATTACCTATTTCTCAGGAAAATAACAAGTTGTGCTTTGCACCACTTCATTAACCAACAATACACCAACAGTTTGTGCGAATACACCCACAGTTAGCGCAAACACACCCACCATTATTATTATTGTTTTATTTATATATATTCATTGTTTTATTTGCCCATGTACAGCACTTTGGTATACACTTGTTGTTTTTAAATGTGCTCTATAAATAAATTGACCTTGACCTTAAAATTTAATAACTTGCTTCGATAGCTCAGCGAATACAGACACTGACTACCACCCCTGGAGTCGCGAGTTCGAATCCAGCCAGGTCTCCTAAGCAATCAAAATTGGCCTGGTTGCTAGGGAGGGTAGAGTCACATGGGATAACCTCCTCGTGGATGGTGTAATGTGGTTCTCGCTCTCGGTGTTGCGCTTGGTGAGTTGTGCGTGGATGTTGCGGAGAATAGCGTGAAGCCTCCACACGTGATATGTCTCTGCTGTAATGCGCTCAACAAACCACGTGATAAGATGCGCGGATTGATGGTCTCAGACACAGAGGCAACTGAGATTGAGGTGAGTCACTACGCCACCACAAGGACTTAGAGCGCATTGGGATTTGGGCATTCCAAATTGGGGAGAAAAGGAAAAAAAATAAAAATAAAAAAAATAAATAAATAATTTGCTCCATCTCTGAAACAACTTTCCTTTTAGTCTGATGTCACAGATCCCTTTTCCTTTTCAACCCTTCCACTCCAACCACTTCATGGCTTCATTATGGTATGCAATGCCCGCTTTTACAATCCAGTCAAGTCCTGATGGATAAAATCAAGTCACACTGTACATTTCTTCTCATTAAATATCCTGTTTCACAATATCCTGTGATTTTAGAATATCCTATGCCATCATAATATGCAGAAATATCAATAAATAAGCCATTTGTTGGCACTGATATGTCCCAAATGTGTAAACACTGTGGCTTTGTTTTGCTTTCAAAAAATTGTTACGTTTGTTTGACATCCTAAATAGCCAAATGGGGGCAGGGATGTCTGTTTTGTGATGCTGGTCTCACATAAGTTCGGGTAGGGCTGCTCTCCTGACATATTTTGCTGTATACAGAGTCTATTGTTGTCACATAGACAGGTGTGATTTCTCAAGACACCTATTTCAGTGATATCTGTCAGGTAGTTATGACATTTTATGCGTGATATAATATTCCATAAAAAGACGGGGGTGTGGAATCACTTGCAGCACCTTTCCAAAACATGAATATTGCTCTTGATTATTCCATTTAGCCCAACTACAGAGTGTAGTATGTTATATAATTTTATTGTCGAGCCATTAGCAAGCTGTCATTTTTTTGTGGATGAAGCAGTTCATCTCCTTTTTTTAATGAGCAACACAATTAAATTCTTAATGAAGCCACTGTATGACTCCCAAACTGCTGTAATCAGTTTTTAATGAAGTTTTTTTTGCAGTCGCTTTCCATTTCTGAAGGCTGTTTTCATAAAGTGACGACCTATAAAGTTATTTTCTTTAACTTTTCATCTTTAAAAAGTAATACAGCTCACCGGGTTTACAATTTTCAATATGTCCTACAGTTACTCGTGTTTTTAATAATCACAATTGCTTGTACACACTAATGATCAGTTATAGTTTGTTGTTAATGGTTTGTTATGTTGATTTATTTACAGCTGCAGGCAGCGTTGTAATATCCAGAGCAGGGCTTGACGACAGTCAGACGAGCCCGGCTCATTCTGAACCTGTCCCCCTGCAGAACCGTATGGCGATGTACCAGGCGGCGGTCTCCAAACAGGATAGACCAGATATCTCCAGCCAGGTAGGGTACAACTAAAAGCCCCTCTTAAAGGAACAGTTCACCCAAAAATGTACATTCTGTCATTATTTACTTACCCTTATGTATTTTGAAATCTGTATAGTATGGAGCCCATTAGTGGACAGTGCGGGAAATATTTTTTCTTAAATAGTTTGCACTTCGTCGCAATAAGTTTTGCGTTCCCTCGCAAGAAATTGAGCATGTTTTTCTACAGTAACCATATTTTAACCATGATATTCGATGTGAAACCTAGTGATAATACAGGAAAATTAAAACAATGGTGATACAAATCAGAATTTTGTGATAATAGTTTAACTTTGGTTTTACTATAGTAATATTGAAGTAACCTTGACTGTTTTAGGCTAACCATGTTTTTTTTTTTTATGTTTTTTTTTTTTTGGAAATCATGGTTTTACTATAGTAATATTGTAGTAAATATACTTATTACTATAGTAGTATTTTTTGTTTTCCTTTATTATTACTGTGGTTTTACTAATATCAAGATTAAAATATGGTTACTGTAGTAATACCACATACATTTATTGCGAGGGAACATAAAACTATTTCAGAAAAGAAATTCCTGCCGTGTCCTCTAAGGGGCTCTGAAGTATGACTTTCTATCTGCCGTGTAAGTGTAAATCTCGTCAAAAAAATGACGGACAAAAGTGTTTGTTTGTTTGATGAAAAAAATCTTGACGACAATCAAGCAATTTGAATAATTCTTTTTTTTTTTTTTAAAGAAATATGATGAGAAAAAAATAATACCGCAAGATATTAGCAATGCAATCAATGTTTATATATGAGATCAATCAGCAATGTTCATATCATACTATTACAACATGTAATATTACAACTTAGAAATGTACAAATAATGAAGCGAATGAACGAGCTAGTCAGAAAATGTAAATTTCTTTGTGAAAACTGTTTTTGTAAAAACTGCTACACATATGCAATTTCCTAAATAGTCTAAAATTGTATTTAGTATTTTATTTAGTATTTATTATATTATATTTTTATGTGCTATAGCCTATTATTTCAGGACAGTTTTCTTGTGTTGTTTATGTTGATAAGTATGTTTGATACATGTTAATAATTAAATGTTTAATTTAGTCTGTTCCAGTTTGACATATTTTTTAGATTATGCTCAACAAAAAAATGTGTTTTTATCGACTAAAATGATATGCCATTTTAGTCCGAGTAAAATTGGCTTAATGAGTAAGTCATGATGAAATATTGATAAAATTTAAAGGACATTTTCATCAAGAGACAAAAATTATGACAGATATATATATATAGCTCTATTAAATGTATACTGCTTCCGTGGAACACAAAGGGAGATGTTTGGCAGAATGTTAGGGATTGTCAGCCTCAGTCACCATTCACTTTTATTGTATGGAAAAAAGATGCAATGTAAGTGAATGACCACTGATACTAACTTACTGCCTCACATTTTCTTTTGTGATCCACGGGTGAAAGAAAAGTCGTACAGGTGTGGAACAACATAAGGGTGAGTAAATAATTACAGAATTATAATTTTTGCGTGAACTATCTCTTTAAGTTCTTCTGTTGACAACACTAAAGCTATCTACACACTGAAATCAACAGAAGTCCCTATTTAGCCATTTGTCTGAGTTCCATCCAATTGATCAACCAATATAATTTCAAATGAGGCAAATGAGGCACTTGTGCAGCCCGCAAGCTTGTTATGTCAACGTCTCATTAGAGCAAACGATGAAGGCTGATAAATTCTGACTGTTCTGTGTTTAAACACTGTGTGAGGACCGAGCTCTCGGTGTCAAATTCATGTATTATTCCAAACTCATTGATTTATACAATAATTGCTGCCTTCATACATCAAATCACAAAGGAAACTTGCATTTGTTTCATTCCCAGTCTTTCGTCACAGTAATAGGGAGTGAGAGAGAGAAAGATTGACAGACAAATACAGCAAGAAGGATGGAGAGGGAGACAAAATGAGAGAAAGAAAAGAAATGGACTTTAAAAGTCGTGAAGTCTTAGGCAGTCCTTGCCAAAATGGAATAAAGGGGTCATATCATACATTTTTCAGGGTTCCCATGGTCATGGAAAACTTGGAAATATCAGTGAGTTTTAAAATAGGGGTTTCCAGGCCTCAAAAATTCATGGAAATTAGGTAAATCAAAAAGTAATGGAAAGTTGTATAGTGAATATAAATTTTTCAAGCATGCGCTAACTAGAAATTGCTCTTTGTGAGTGCGGACTTATCCAGTAATCCAAGCAAGTGTCCACGTATAATGGCAATGAAGTCATAATTTTGTTTTTCATGATCATGTTTTGACCTTTTTTCTGACCCTTACAATTAAACAGACATTTTTTTTTTTTTTTTTTTTTTGCTGCTGCTATGCCTTTAAGACTTGATGTAAACACCATCTTTACATGCAAAGTGAGAAACAGTGCTTTACTGCATTTGCTTACGATCTGTGGGTTTGCTGTTGAGTTTAATAGTTTTTAACTGCCTCATCCTTCAATAACAGCCTCTTTGTAAAGCTGCATTACATTGTGACAGATTCATAAAACAATCAGTGCTGAAATGAGCTGCTCAAACTGTTAAGATCAGACTGAATTGATCAGGGATCTTATTAAAAATAAACTTCAGTAGCTCATTTCTAACATTGGGATTCTTCAGAAAGATCTGCAGAGCTGCAGGTGCTACACACCAAGGATGTCCCTGAAGCTAAATACCTTATTTGGAAAGGCACGAATAATGACTTCAAAGCGAATGAGGAACTCTACACTGAAAACCCTAATAAGCTGACCTACTCATTTGATTTAGTAAACTTGTTCCCTCAATTTAATTGAGTAATGGTGTCTCCAAAACTTGTGTAATTAAGTTCACTTAACTTGGTGTTCATATAGAATTAACTTAACTTAGTTAAGGTAACTAGATGCAAGTAGACTAAACTCAGAATTGCTGTTTAAATGTTGTTGTTTCTACTTAATAATTGAAATTGCACTGACTTAAATTTAGATCATACAGTAACACAGCTCAAATAAAGAAGAGTATAAACGGATTCTTAGTCAATCATTAAATAAACTTATTTCACGATTTTGTACTCAATAGTTTGAGATATTAACACTTAATCTTAATCTTAAATCTATGAATTTTTAAGAAAAGTAAGTTCAAGGAACATAAATATTTGAGTTATGAGCCCAAAACTTGACATTTCTCGGATTGGCTTCTTAGACAATTTCCAGTCTGGTTTCTGACTGCAACACAGCACAGAGACGGCACTTATAAAGATACTTAATGATATTCGGATGAATACTGATTCAGGCAAAATATCAGTGCTGATATTGTTTGATCTCAGTGCTGCCTTTGACTCTGTTGACCACAACATTCTACTAGACAGACTGGAAAACTGGGTTGGGCTCTCTGGAACGGTCCTTGGATGGTTCAGGTCATATATAGAAGGGAGTGGTTACTATGTGAACATAGGGAACGATGAATCTGAGTGGACATCCATGACGTGTGGAGCCCCACAAGGCTCAATTGTTGCACCACTATTGTTCAACCTGTATATGCTCCAACTAGGCCAAATTATGAAAAAGAACTAAATTGCATACCATAGCTATGCAGACGAAACCCAGATTTACCTAGCCCTATCACCAAATGACTACAGCCCCATAGACTCTCTGTGCCTGTGCATTGATGACATTAACAGTCGGATATGCAGAAACTAATTTTTACTTTATACTTTTCTTTTTTCTTATATCTTATTACTTTTTATTCTTATTTCTAGTTCTTAATTGATTTAAAAATAATATACATTTTAAAATAAAAATTTTAAATCATTTTTATGTAAAACACTTTGAATTGTCATTGTGTATGAAATGTGCTATATAGATAAACTTACCTTGCCTTGGTGTTTAGGAATAATAGTATCTTTCATACTTCCTCCTTATTACCTTATCGAATATGCGGAGCTATTGTGTAAATGTGGGCATTCATGTGTTTAAATGTATTAATCTGTCTTGATGTTAGAAAGTTGTGGAAGTTCAGAGAGAATAATTTTTGCACTTAGTTTTAATAAATGCCCTTTTTTAACTGGGAAGGAAGTTTCGAGTTCTGAAAGTTAAAGTATGTTTTCAATGTCCAATGAACTCTTTTACCAAAAAATAAATAAATAAAAAAAATCAAGAAAAATGTTTGAGTCCTCATGATATGACCCCTTTAAAATGGGTTTCTTTGAAACAACATTTGGTGATGTTCTCCATCATATCAACTAGTTTTTGGCTTGCAACTTCTTGTCCTTGACCATCCATAGCCAGAGTTCTGGGGAGGGGGACAGGTGCCTATAATTTGTCTTTGCAAACCCTGCAGAAAGGGGTCATGTACGTGCCCAATGACATCATTGTTGTGCTTTGGTCTGATGGCTATGTCACAGTTTGAGAGTGGAATGTGATGATAGCTGAACGGTGGGTGTTCGGCACATCTCCAGAAACCCAAATCTCTCCATCTTACTTTGGCAGCTAAAACGGTACTGCATGACCCCTCTGCTCCCCCTAGAGGTCACCTCCAGAGTATGTGAAAGGAGTGAAGTTGCAATAATTTCCCCTCTGTGCAAAGCATTCTATAATCACTCCACTCCAGCTCCACTCCGGGTTGTCCATTTCCTGCTCCCCACTCAGTGATAAGAGAATCCTTGCTTCCTGTTTGCTCCATAGCAAAAAAATGACTCCTCCCATTTTTAAAAATAGCCAATAGGCTGCAGTTTACAGCTATATATACATACTCCTTTCCACCGTGCTGCTCTTTCCAGAGCCAGTTACCGGGGAAATTTGAGAAGCAATCTCAATACCAGCCAGCTTTTTGAAAGACTTGGCGTGTTCTATTCGGAACTGATCATCCCTATGCCCTATTCCCTTCAAAGACAATCACCCTCCTCTGTGAGAGCTTAAGAAGGCTGAAAGGTGATAACGGTCAGTCAGAACTCCCTTTTTTAAGTGATTCTTATTGGAAATTCTATTTGAAACAATCCTACAGCATGGATTGTGCTCCCTTCGAAGTGCCCTGGGAAGGCATGATCAGCGCCAGTTAGAACACAGATAGATGCGCTGAACAGTTGTAGGGGGAGGTTGCGTTCTCGTTCTAGAAAGCATTTGACCATACAAGGTTTCTCAACCTCTGGTGTCTTTTTAGCCATAAGAGAGAGATTGCAGATTTTAAATTACTATATCTTCTGAAAACTAATTTTATCAACGTTTAGAAGTACACTAGCTTATAGATTACCTTGAAGCTAATATACAGTATATGGACCAAACAATTTTGATTTCACGGTGTCATTTCATTTGATTTCATTTAGTAATTTATTTGATTTAATTCAATGTAATTTTTGGGGGTAATATCTCTTTATTAGTAGTCGAAACCAATACCAGTGAAATTTCATGATTCTCAATACAAATTTAAATACCACAGCAACAGCTAGTATGCTAATAAACACACTCCTTAGTTTTTTAAT
This sequence comes from Myxocyprinus asiaticus, assembly GCF_019703515.2. Taxonomy (NCBI): domain Eukaryota; kingdom Metazoa; phylum Chordata; class Actinopteri; order Cypriniformes; family Catostomidae; genus Myxocyprinus; species Myxocyprinus asiaticus. The sequence continues at coordinate 47,216,241 of NC_059353.1, read as the reverse complement.
GTTAAATATTTACATAAACATTCACAAATTACATTAAAACAATGGAATGTTGCTTTTAAGTGTTGATTAAATGAAGAACAAAGAATTGCAAGGGATCAAACTAATAAAAAATAGAACAAATCTCAGCACATGAAATATCTAACAGCAATATTAAGTATTCAAATAAACATTCAGAAACTGAAAACATACAAAAGTAATTGAACGGAAAATATAATTATATAAATGATTGCATTATATTACATAAAGGACAGAAATGGCAGACTGACATAAAGCATGCATTTATTAGGCTATCGTTTACATCAGTTTATAGTTATGGAATTTTGAAAAGCTTAATGTAATTCATCCCAGACTGTTGTTATTAATAAGCAATGTATGTGGTAATGGCAGATAATAATAGCAACTTGTGTCAACAGTTTATAGACTAGCCTACAAGACTCACTGGTGCACAGATGAATCATGCACTATAAGACCAAGAACATGCATTAAGAAAGTAAATAGTGTCAGTTTTCAATTCGTGTTCACTTTAAATGGATTTCTGGGTAAATGAAATTTCACATCATCAGGGCAACAGAATGAAATAAAACAGCCATGCAAAATCTTAAAATTTGTTTCTGTACAGCCACAGAGATAATGAGATGATGGCTGGAATCGGTTTCTCTCTCTCTCTCTCTCTCTCTCTCTCTCTCTCTCTCTCTGTGTGTGTGTGTGTGTGTGTGTGTAAGCCACATTGTCTCATGAACACATGAATACATTTTTGATTGAGTAGAGGAAAGAGACAAGTAATCACATTTTCACTACCATAACTTTGCAGCTCTTTCAAAGGGATAGTTCATGACAAAAATCTAAATTCTGTCATTATTTACTCACCCTAATGCTGTTCCATACCTGTATAACTTTCTATCTTCTGTGGAACTAAATAGGTGAATATATAATGGAAAGGAATGATGATGGGTGCTGTCAAGCTCCTAAATGTCAAAAAAGCACCACTTTCACTTTCATTATTTGGAAAAGAGCCACCAGGGTATTCTTAAAAATTTCACCTTTGGTGTTCCACATGAGAAAGTAAGTCTTTGGGGTTTGGAATAACATGAGGGTTTATGATGACGGAGTTTTCATTTGTGGTGAACTACAGTATTCCTTTAAAGCTATTGAACTTTTTTCAACACTCTATCTTTGTTTTTCATCAGGTCATGGAAGAAGCTGAGGTTTGCTCTTTGCCTGGGGGTCTTGCCAGCATCCGTAGACAGTTTGAAAATGAAGCGATGTCCTCTACTCACACGGTCAACGAGTTTCACCTCTCACACAGATCTGTGCAGGTACTAACAGACGTTACAAGCAAGTATGCATCTTCATCCTTTCATGCAAGCAAGCTAGTAGCCCTTTCATGTTTTAAAAACCCCATGAAATCAGTATTGGAGTCTGTGACTTGTTTGACTCCTTTATCTTGCTAAAGCTAATTTCATTGCTAACATTTTATGTATCCTTAGTACACACAATTAAATAATATTTTCACACTTTTGCATAATTTGGCAAAATTGCAGTTTGATTGGAGATGACACTCCCAAATATATTCTGCTCACAAGTGATATTTACCTTGATTTTTCTTTGTTTTCTTCAAACATTACGTCTCATATTTCATCTCAAGCATGCTCTTCACTGACACTTTTGTCAACTTTGTTAACAACTATACTAATGTTAAAAAACTTTTTTAGGGGAAAAATTGTTTGGTGGAATTGGTGGAAATGATGCCACAACTGTGGGACAGTCGGAATTTTTGAACAATTGATAGAAATCGTTTTCACACAGTAAATATTGAAATGCTTGATGTTTATTTTACTCTTTTAGATCATCAGTTTTAAAAATACAATTCTTTTTTATTTTTTACCTCCAAACAAACATTCTAGCAATGCCTAAAAGCACACTAGCAAAGCCTAGCTACATAATAAAACACGCTAGCAATGCCTAGCAACATATAGCAACATGCTAACAATGCTTACCCCCAGATAGCAAACTGACTGTCTCTTGCGGCATCGAAACGACATGGATTCTACATCTTTTGCTCATTGAAGTCACGTTGAATCTACATCGTTCACACCATTGAAAACTAACATAAAAATGTAATTGGAGAAATGACGTCATAGATTCAACACAGTTTCAATGTATTATCAATCTAATTGGTTTGCTTACCTAACGTTGAAACAATGCTGATATACTCTTTATTAAACACACAGCACATTCAGTTACTCAATGTTTTATTTATACACAAAATACATTTACAAATACATAATTATTCAAAGTTATTTTTTCCTACGGTATATAAATCTTAAGAATTAACGGTCAATTATAGAAAAAATGCCTTTACACTGTTGCATTCACAAATAGATGTATTATAACAAATTACAGGCTAATTTAAAGGTAGTGTCAATTTGACATATTTTAAGAGTTAGCTCATCCATAAAATTTAAGTTCTGTCATCCTATTCGCACCCTCATGTTGTTCTGAACCTTAGACATTTTTATTCTATGGAACACAAAAGGAGATATAAGGCCGAACATCTCAGTCGCCATTTTCTTTCATTGCATCTTTCTTTTCTATTAAAGTGAGTGAAATTCAATATTGCAATATCATCTTTTGGTTTTGGAACATCCGGAGCCCCTTAAGAGGACAAAGAAGGAGACAAACCCTTAGTGACAATATGCTTACAATTATATCTAAAGGTTTTCTTGAAGGGGTAGTTCACCCAAAAAAATGAAAATTCTCTCATCATTTACTCTCCCTCATGCCATCCCAGATATCTATAACTTTCTTTCATCTGCAGAACACGAATAAAGATTTTTAGAAGAATATCTCAGCTCGGCAGGTCTGTACAATGCAAGTGAATGGTGGCCAGACCTTTGAAGCTCCAAAAAGCTCATAAAAACAGCATAAACATAATCCATAAGTCTAGAGTAGTTTTATCAATGTCTTCTGAAGCAGTTGGTTTTGGGTGAGAACTTTTTCTCTATAAATCATGACATCAGCAGCTTTCTTGGCGATAGTGATTTCAAGTTCGATTATACTTCCTATAGCGTCATTTAGTGCTCTGTGCATGCGTCAAGCACTAGAAAGTGAAATCAAGCTAGAAATCATGATCGTGCCTAGAGACTGCAATGGCAAGATGTACAGTGATAAAGGAGTTGTATTTTGGTCTGTTCTCACCCAAAACCAATTGGATCACTTCAGATGACATTGATTAAACTACTGGAGTCGTGTGGATTATTTTATGCTGCTTTTATCTGATTTTTGCAGCTTCAAAAGTCTGGCCACCATTCACTTGCATTGTATGGACCCACAGAGCTGAGATATTCTTCTAAAAACATTTGTTTGTGTTCTGCAAAAGAAAGAAAGTCATAGTTCTTTGCTCTTGCAATATTCAAAGTTACAGTATATTTGCATGCATCTTATTTTGAAGAGAACTTGCAAGTAGACAGTCATCTAAGCAGAAAAGAGTCTTGTGTGGTGTAGATAGGACTGGAATAGATGTCTAGAAGGCCAACATCTGTAAGTTTTCTGTCTTCAACTGGGGCTCACAGAAAAACAGAAGAGCTGCAGTAAAAAAAAAAAAAAATGTGATTCAAATATTGCCATATGACCCACTTCAGTATCAAATCTTATCTGGTCACAGTTTTCCCAATACTGTAACTGATGCTCTTCTGATGCTTTAAAACCCTACAAAGTTTTTTGTATGCTGGGTGGGGACCAGTGAGTAAATTGGCCAGATTTTTGTGTAAATTATTGAAAATAGAGTCCCTGCAAATACTGAGGTCATTTGACTTTGTATTAAAACTCAGGCATCAATTCACAATTTTAATTTAAAGTAACATAGCAGCATTGTAAGAAGTCCACTGACCTCATGGCAAATGTTTCTACCTTTTTTATGTTGTTTTCATGAAAAATAGGCTACATGCTGCAGAACTGTCAATAAAAGCAGTATGTTGAAGAAAAGAAAAAACTTGAAAATGTAATATTTGGGCTCTAAAATAGCAATAAGTTAATTTGTTTTCATTAAATCTTGACCTTTTAAGGGTTAATGATCAGCAGGCTTACAAAATATCATATAAGTACTTTTTTCCTGGAGTATTTCATGTGCATCAGTAAGTATACAGGCAATATTTATTTCCATTGGCATCTGTTTTTTGGTTTGCATCATGTTTGCTTCAACCATGCATTTGCAAACCCCTCTCTGGTTAGATACAAAAGCTGCAAAGGTGGAAAATTGTGATCAGCGATGAGAAAGCCTTTACCATTCAGTGATGTGCTGTGATATGGCTCTGTTGAGGAGTTCCTCCCTAAAGGTGAAAGAAAAGGCATTAATCACAGTGAAACTGCATTTCAATAGTTGGTCATTCCGTAATAAAATCAAATCTTACAAATGTACACTGGTGGCCAAAATTTTGGAAAAATGTATGGATTTTGCTCTTAATGGAAAGAAATTAGTACTTTTATTCACAAAAGTGGCATTCATCTGATCACAATGTATAGTCAGGACATTAATAACATGAAAAATTACTATTACAATTTGAAAAAAAATGTTTAGAACTTCTTAAACGACTTTAAAGAGTTCTCATCAAAAAATCCTCCACTGCAGCAATGACAGCTTTGCAGATCCTTGACATTCTAGCTGTCAGTTTGTCCAGATACTCAGGTGACATTTCACCCCACACTTCCTGTAGCACTTGCCATAGATGTGGCTGTCTTGTCAGGCACTTCTCACGCACCTTACAGTCTAACTGATCCCACAAAAGCTCAATGGGGTTAAGATCCATAACACTCTTTTCCAATTATCTGTTGTCCAATGTCTGTGTTTCTTTGCCCACTCTAACCTTTTCTTTTTGTTTTTCTGTTTCAAAAGTGGCTTTTTCTTTGCAATTCTTCCCATAAGGCCTGCAGCCCTGAGTCTTCTCTTTACTGTTGTACATGAAACTGGTGTTGAGCGGGTAGAATTCAATGAAGCTGTCAGCTGAGGACATGTGAAAGCATCTATTTCTCAAACTAGAGACTCTGATGGACTTATCCTCTTGTTTAGTTGTACATCTGGCCTTCCACATCTCTTTCTGTCCTTGTTAGAGCCAGTTGACCTTTGTCTTTGAAGACTGTAGTGTACACCTTTGTATGAAATCTTCAGTTTCAATCATTGTATAGCCTTCATTCCTCAAAACAATGATTGACTGACGTTTTTTTTTTTTTTTTTTTTTGTTGCCATTTTTGACCTAATATTGACCTTAAGACATGCCAGTCTATTGCATACTGTGGCAACTCAAAAACAAACACAAATATAATGTTAAGCTTTATTTAATGAACCAAATATCTTTCAACTGTGTTTGATATAATGGCAAGTGATTTTCTAGTACCAAATTAGCAATTTAGCATGATTACTAAATCATGCTAAATTGAATGCCTAGCTACATGCTATCTATCTGTCTGTCCATCCATCCGTCTGTCTGTAGTTCCGTCTGTCTGTCTATCTGTCTGTCTATAAATTCTGTCATTTACTCACCCTCATGTCATTTCAAACCCCTTTGACTTTCTTTCTTCTGTGAAACACAAAAGGATGTTGAAGAATGTTGACGCTGCTCCTTTTCAACAATGAAAGTGAATGGTGACTGAGACTAACATTATGACTAACTTCTCCTTTTGTGTTCCATGGTAGAAAGAAAGTCAAATGGGTTTGGGACAACATGAGGGTGAGTAAATGAGGACAGAATTTACATTTTTGGGTGAACGTTCACAGGGCAACGAGCTTCAGTTTTGTATTGTGCGCTTGGCTTTTGCTTAATCCTCTTAAAGATGACCGTATGCAAAAACTAACTCCCAAACCCTTCCCAAGATCTCACATCATAACAAGTGGAATCTGTACACATATACTCTCAAAATCTGCATAGATTCACCCAGTCTTGTGTAGCCCAGTAGCATTGGCACATGCAAATGTTATGCATGCAGTGCCTGCCTCTGAAAACATCAGATGCTGCTCATAGTGAGAGAAGCAGAATGGAGATCAATTTTGGTCACAGTCTGTGTAATCTAACCCTGCTGATCCAAATTGAATCTAGTCCATCCGTCCATACCAGTGGGTCTGTGTGTGCTCGGTTACCCTGCAGGGAACGGGGGCTTCGGCTCAGTGATAGAGAACAAAATCAGCCTGAATACAAAATAACAGATGAGACAAAGAGATGTGCTTTTACCTCCTCTGTCATCACACCAGCATTTAAGCGCTTCAAAGGTTTAGATTGTAAGGTTTACATGCCTTATAAAAGAACATTTTGTCATCATTTACTCAGCTTCGTTTCGTTTCAAACCTGTATGACGCTCTTTCTTCCGTGGACCACAAAATGAGACTGTGTTTGTCACTCTTTTCTGTACAATGAAAAGCAAATGGGAACTGAAGCTTTCAAGCTTCAAAAAGGATGTAAAAGCACCATAAAGGTATTACAAAAGCTGTCCGTATGACTCGTGCACTATATTTCAAGTTGTTTTAAGTCATACTATAGCTTGGAGTGAGAAACAGACCTAAATTTAAGTCATTATTCACTGATAATCTTCCCATCCAGTGAGTTTTTAACCGCTGCAACCTTCTTCTTTTTTTTTTGTCCGATTCATTGACAAGCTCTGAATCAAAAGAACAGTTTGTTCTCAAATCAGACCTCGCAACTTCTTTCATGAACTTTCTCATGAATTCACCAAGGAAAGCTAGGGATGTCAAGATTTTCAGGGAATAACAACCTAAATTTGTCTTTTTTCATTTTAACCAAAGCTGCAGTATATTCAGAACCCTATCTAGTTGGCTACTATACAAAATATATAATGCTATAATTATTTGCTTACTGTTAACACAACAGTGTACATTTGTTGTGTTTATTGAATGTATACACTATTTTGACAGCACTTTACATAGTGGGCTGCTACGCCGACAGCCCCTATTTCCCACAGCTATGATTATAGCACACAAATAGTATGTATCAATTTTATGATAATTTATGAAGCTTTTGCGCCATAAACATGAGTATTTTCGATCTATTGTTGTGGTGTCAACTATTTCAAATATCCCTTCCCCTAAACTGCACATAAAACCAAACTAAATGTGGTTTGTCACTTTACATGTTTGTCAAATGGTCTCTTCTCCAGTTGGGTAGTCCTTGGCCAGAATACGCTGCAATGTGGACCAGACTTTATGCCAGTAGTCGAAATTCTGGTTATGCTAAACTTAACTAAACTTCAGAAGTATTTTGCAAGTCGATAAAAATGTTTGACATCAATTCTCAGCTCACAAAGAGAAACATGGCATAAATTATATGCTCTAAGTAGACAAATGAGACTATAAACTTACATAATGTATCATGCTACAGTTAGTCCAGAGAGGATCAAAGGATTGTGCTGCAGTAGATTGCTTTTTGAGTAGAGTTTGTGTTGCTGTTGGTAACAAACTAATTTATTGAACTTGTTTGTGTGTGTGTGTAAAACATTTAAATGGCTTCAGTTTCGTGTGTGTGTTGTATGTGTGTTCAGTATTATGTGTATGTACAATGTGTTTTTGAGTTTGTTTTTAAAGTCACAATAATTGTAATATACTTTGTCTTAATCAGTTTGAAGTAAAATGTGTATGTTTGTATTGTGTGTGTGTGTGTGTGTGTGTGTGTGTGTGTGTGTGTGTGTGTTATGGAGGTTGGTAAGGTCCAAAAAGGACATATAAAAAACACACACCATAAAGTATCATATGGTAACACTTTACAGTAAGGTTCCATTCGTTAACATTAGTTAATGTATTAGGTATCATCAACTGACAATGACCAATATATTTCTTAAAGCATTTATAAATCTTTGTTAATGCTAGTTAATAAAAATAAAATAAAGTTAGTTCTATCAGGAAGACTCACAGACTTGATTGAAATTTAAGATGACATTTATTTGATGAATATAAAACAGAAAATGTAATGTTTCTCTTTGGCGTAAGCCCCGTCTGTTTGAAGAAGTTGTACTCGGAACCGTCATATCCTGCCGGAGACAGGAGGCAGGGGTGAGGAGCCTACCCCCGTGCAGGACGGGACTCAACTGGTGGTGGTGGGGTGGTGGAGGTTGCCGTGTTAGCACACTGAAACAGCAATGTGATAGAATGTGTGCAGACTTATAAAGCATTGGCTTACATGTGATTGGCTAGGAGTTACCTAGCTAATGGTGTGATGATGTACAGCTGCTAGTCTTCCTGCTAGAACTACGCTGCGCTTACATTTCATTAAGTTCATAGTGCATTAACTAAGGTTAACACAAGTTTAACCTGTACAACTTTTCATACTATTATTATTCCACTTCCTTCTGAAGTCAAACAATAGCTTTGTGTGAGGAAAAGACTGACATTTAAATCATTATGGGGTGTTTTTTTTGTCCTTATTGAAGCTTATTGAAAACAGACATAGTTACTATGAACTGTCATTATATGTAAAACTTAATTTACACATTTAAAACCATGACTTGCACTGCACACAAATAACTAATACTGGCATTCTATTCATGTTGTTTAGCCAGAGGGGAACTGGCCCTCACAGTGAGTCTGGTTTCTCCCAAGGTTATTTTAATCCATTAACCAACATCTTATGGAGTTTTGTGTTCCTTGCCACAGTCGCCTTCAGCTTGCTCACAGGAGTTCTAAATACAACTAATATTTAATTATTTAATTCCTATACACAGTTTACGATCATATTTAAATTACACAATGATCACTCTAAGACTATAAATATTACAGTTTAATTTTTTTTTGCATGGCATGATTTTCTATAAAGCTGTTTTGAAACGATGTGTGTTGTTAAAAGCGCTATACAAATAAAAATGACTTGACTTAACTGTGTGAACATTCTTTAGAAATTCTGTTTTTGTGTACCACTGAACAAATAACAACATAAGGGTTTGGAATGACATTATGATGAGAAAATACTGACAGGATTTTCATTTTTGGGTGAACTATCCCTGTACGTCTTTGCTGCTTTTACTTCTGCTACCTTTTTTATTGTTGTTATGTACAAAATTAGGGCTGTCAATTTAACGTGTTAATTCGGTGCGATTAATTATACAAAAAATAATGTATGCAACTAATCATGTCCCCGGACCGTAATAAGGAATATTCCTTATATCTGAGCAATTCAAGCTTGGAGTAGCACCTGTTTCTCCAGGGGGCAGTAAGCGAAACTTGCTGAACAGGCAATGTGCAGCTTATACAGAGAACAAACCAAACTTACCAAGAGCAGACAAGATGAGAACACATTCTTGCTTACAAAACACAGCTTGATGGAACGCAAATCTAAATGCAGGGATCTCAAGACATGTTTTTCTAAGTTTCAAACTTCATTTAACTCGACACAGCGACCTAAAAACAATATGTTTATGACGCGACACAACTAAGACGGTCCAAAAGCGTCCATCTGACACAGGTGTACATTGATGCGTACTTAAACAAGCCATTATAATAAATCTCGGACTAACTGATGAATTCAATTGCAAAATGGATTGCTATGAACTGCAGTCCAATGATAGGTATAATGGTAGCCAGCTGGTAAGTAGCTGTGCAGTGTGTGTAAACCTCACTCCCCTGGCCTCAAGAGGCACACTAGCGACTGACACTAGGGGCTTTAGCCTTCTCATTAACATGCCCGCCTCTAATTCCAGAGACGCTGGTTCAAATCCCGCTTGGAGTGGGTCGAGCAGGACTGGTTACGGTGGTGCCGTGACCCAGATGGGAGTGAGGTTTAGGGGGGTGAGTGTAATGGTAGCCAGCTGGTACGTGCTGTGCAGTGTGTGTAAACCTCACTCCCCTGGCCTCAAGAGGCGCGCTAGTGACTGATGCTAGAGGCTGTAGCCTTTAGCCTCCCTGTTAGTGTGCCCGTCTCCCACCACAGTTCGAATCCCACTCGGAGCGGGTTGAGCCAGACCGATTACATAGGTTTATGTTCAATAGTGTGGAAATAAAAAATATATTGCATTCTAAAGCCACTTTTTGTATTGTATTTTTTTAATGCTTTACTTGTGTGCCAAAATAATGCATTTTAAAAATCTGTATTATATATATATATATATATATATATATATATATATATATATATATATATATATATATATATATATATATTATTTATCATTTAAATATAATTCTAATTATTTATTCTTTATATATTGAATTAATGTTATTTGAGGGGCTTTCTAAACATATATTTATACGATTAATTGCAATTAATTCGATTAATTAATCGGCATACCATGTAATTAATTCAATTAAAAATTTTAATCGATTGATAGCCCTAATCAAAATATTTTTATATTTTTTAATATTTTGTTATACACTGCTAACAACATATTTTTACTTAAATACAATGACTTAAAGTCTGTAGTTTTAATATTCTATTGCTGATTTAATTACCCTCATCAAAAACATTAAATAACTTATTTTTCTGGTTTTCAAACACTTTTTTGCTTAGAATCGAAGGTTGTAATGTTGTGATTGATCCCAGAGCTGGTTGGTTTGGTTCAAGGTTTAGAAGTCATTATTGAAGAATTGTTTTAAATCAATGGGAAAATTATTTCTGGACTCAAGGCCACTGAAAACACTGTTTTGAGTCTGTTTCTCAGTCACTTTTGGTTTTAATGATGCAATGTACATCAATGTATGTCAGTCATATCTCTCTTAATGATGTGTTTTCAGACTGTTTAAATAGACTTTTAGTATTGATTTTGGCCCTGTTGATATCATCACATGGTATATGTGTTTAGCTGGATATATTAGTGTGTGGGAGTTTGTGTTGGAACATAGTGATTATACATTAAATGATGCCAGCTAATCATGGTCCTCAAATGCAAAATGAAAATGTACATATTACTTCGAGGGTTCAGTTTGTGTTTGAATAATGCAAATTTCATACAAATATGTCAAAACAAACTGAGCTTTATTACCAGAACATTATTCAACTGAAATAATATTGACAAACTGTATGTAGATTTTTGAATGTTTAGAGATGGCTGGGTTTGTTTTTATTTTTTATTATTTCACGTTAACACACCGCTATCATACCTTGAATATACTACACATACATGTATATCTCACACAGTAAAAATACATTAATACCCAAACATAGACTGTCAAAATACTTCAACTTTTTTACTATAAATTCTCCTCCCTGCCCAGTAGGTGGCGATATGCACGAAGAATGCAAATTGCCAAAAACAAAAGAAGAAGAATGTGGGAGTGAAAGTGGAGATTTATTGTAAAAAAAAATGACTTAAATATTGATCTGTTTCTCACCCACACCTGTCATATTGCTTCTGACGATATTGATTTAAACACTAGAATCGTATGGATTACTTTTATGCTGTCTTTATATGCTTCTGACCACCATTCACTTGCATTACAAAGCACCTACGAAGCTGTGATATGTTTGTGCTCAGCAAAAGCAAGAAAGTCATACACATCTGAGATGGCATGAGGGTGAGTAAATGATTAGAGAATTTTCATTTTTGGGTGAACTATCCATTTAATGTGTTTTTCACTCCCTAAATTTACAATGTGAATGTGGCATGAGATGTGCTGCAATTCAGTCCATCTGTCAGCAAGTGAACTGACTTGCATCATTCTGTCTACATGTCACATGCACTGTTGTTGTACCTGTCGGTTAACAGAGTAGAGAGTATGTTGAGGCAGTCAGGTGTCAGAATAGATGGCTTTTATGAATACTTGTTAGAATCTGACCCACTGGTGCAACCAGGGTGCAAATTGTGAGGGTTTGGGGAGCTAATTAAATCTCAAACCCTCCCCAAAGTGCACATTCTTTTTACATATAGGAAATGTTTTAACAGTGTTTTCAAACGTTGTAGTTTCAGTACCACACAAGTTAATCAAAGTGCAAAGTTGGCACTTAAAAATGCTTGCAAACAAAAACTGTATTACTCAAAGGAGATAACCGTACCAACAGTACGCTGCTCAAGTGAGTTCTGATAGTAGGTCACAACCATACTAATCAATTTTTATTTGAAAAGTCAGATTTTAGTTTCCTAACGTCGCTGTTTTCCAGAGTATACGGTTATGGAGAGCGTTTTCGAAATGCTCCGTTTTGGGGCTAGGAAAATGCTGTTGCAGTGTGGATGAGAGGCGTAAACGTATCAAAATCCATGCGTTTTCAAGCAAAAATGGATTATAGTGTATGTGGCCTCAGTATTGGATGGTACATCGCCAAAACATGACAAACACTTTTATTGTTTACCACTTTATTAGAGATTTACATTTATCTCGTTTTCTAACTTAATACAAATGTGTATATTGCTTTTGTTTTTTGTTTTTGTTTTTCAAGAATTTTAGCTTGAAACTTGAAATGTAAATATTTTGGTTCACCACAAAGGCATTACCCACATCCTATCAAAGAGCAAGCATGTCATTTCAAAGCGTCATTATACTGTTATGTATTTTGACCACGAAAACAAGACCAATCAAAGCGTTTTGCAAATTTCTATTTGTTTTAAAATAACGTAATCTACATGTTAAATGAAACCTTTCAAAAATGTATGGCCAATTTTACCTATGACCAAAATGCTAAAAAGGCCACATTACAATATTTGTGTTTTGTTCAAGAATTTGACTAAAACAGGGCCTGGGTAGCTCAGCGAGTATTGACGTTGACTACCATCCCTGGAGTCACGAGTTCGAATCCAGGGCATGCTGAGTGACTCCAGCCAGGTCCCTAAGCAACCAAATTGGCACAGTTGCTAGGGAGGGTAGAGTCACATGGGGTAACCTCCTCGTGGTTGCAGTTAGTGGTTCTCGCTCTCAATGGGGCGTGTGGTAAGTTGTGTGTGGATCGCGGAGAGTAGCATGAGCCTCCACATGCTGTGAGTCTCCGTAGTGTCGTGTACAACGAGCCACGTGATAAGATGCGTGTATTGACTGTCTCAGAAGCGGAGGCAACTCAGACTTGTCCTCAGCCACCCGGATTGAGGTGAGTAACCGCGCCACCACGAAGACCTACTGAGTAGTGGGAATTGGGCATTCCAAACTGGGAGAAAAGGGGATAAAAAATGTAAAAAAAAGAATCTGACTAAAACAAATCATACAAACTTAGTTCAATGGCTTATCTGTGCCAACAATGGACAATATATGCATGGAATTAAAATAGATACCCATGTAAAGCTTATTCAGATTTACATGAATCATGTGGCCTATGACAATTTTAATTCAAACAGCGAATTCGTTATAAAGAAATATAAAAAGACAGCACCGGAATTTCATATTTGATCTCTATACCTCTCTCTTTCTCTCACTAATGCTTTTTTTACAGCATGTTACTGGTAAACACTTTACAAAAATGTTTAGGCAGATGATATGTCGGATCAGGTTGGATGTGCTAATAATGTTTATGACGTTCTAACAACATCATAACAACATTGGTAACACTTTACAATAAGGTTCAATTTGATAACATTAGTTAACATGAACTTACACTGTACAATACTTTTACTGTATTTATTAATCTTAGTTAATGTTAATTTCAACATACTGTATACTAATACATTTTTAAATCAAAAGTTGTATATGTTAACATTAGTAAATGCACTATAAACTAACATGAACTAACAATGAACAATTTTATTTTTATTAACTAACATTTACAAAAATGAATAAATGCTGTAACAAAATATATTATTAATTGTTTGTTCATGCTACCTAATGCATTTACTCATGTTAACGAATGGAACCTTATTGTAAAGTGTTACCATAACATTTCTGTAATGTTATGAAAATACGTATTAAAAAAACAAAAAAACATTTAGGGGAAAATTCACTAAATAGTTGCGCCACTTTTGAGCATGGTATTTCAGTGCAAAAACCTTTGTTTAATTCACTAACCACCTGCAATGTAGTTTAAGCCAGCACAATCAGTGCTGAAACAGCGTGGTGTCTTGAATATTTAAATTAAGTCACTGTAATTCCTTTTTGTGCAAATATGCTTCCTTTAAATGTAAATTAGGCTCATTATAAATTGTGGTTTACGAGGACTTTCTTTTAGGTTACAAACTGGTAATTATAAGGGTATTATGCTATAAATGTGGTTTATGAGGACATTTCTAATTCAAATCGCTTAAAAAACATACTAAACTATGTTTTTTTGAAAATGTAAAAATGCAGAAAGTTTTTTGTGAGGGTTAGGTTTAGGGTTAGGGTTAGGGTTACGGGATAGAATCTATAGTTCGTACAGTATAAAAACCATTATGTCTATGGAGAGTCCTCATAATGATAGCTGCACCAACGTGTGTGTGTGTGTGTGTGTGTGTGTGTGTGTGTGTGTGTGACTGAGCAAAGGCGGTGCAGATAGTATACTGTATATGCGTGTATTTATGAGGAGCATTGTGTGAACACTGTCCAGGAAGGTCTGTGTGTGTATTTGAGATCTCTCATCTTCTAACAACCCTTGTCTGCTGTCACACAGGAGGTGTCTAATTCATCAGCGATGAGTGTGGTGAGCAGCAGCGGGGGTCGACATGTCTCACAGCAGGTCTTCCTCAAGGATGAAACGGTACGGGCATTTCCGATAGCCAATGGGGAGGAAGTTAGAAATAGCTAGGAATTCTGGGCCCCCTGACTGTTATATATGTACTACTATATTAAACTAATATGCAGGCAAACATAAATGTTTTTAACTTGTTCAGTTTATACATTTATTTTATGCACACCTCTCCATAGCTGCACAACTAGTTCAAAGTTGCACATTTGTTGAAGTTATTAGCTATGTAGCTAATTACACTGATGCTATTTTAAAATATACTGTATATTTTATATCAGAGCTGTATTTATCTGACACAAAAACAGTGAGGATCTCAAGCATTGAAAAGCTATAAATTACACTATATTTTACCAATAAAACTAGAAAACATGAAACATAGTTGAAAACATGATGAAGTTTAGCATTTATTTTGAGCTGTTCCAAAAGAAGGCTGTTGCATTTTAACCTGCTAAACTATTTATTAGACAGGGTTGAAGGGATCATGATCATCAAACAGAGCACAATTTGTAAATGTATTATTTTATTGTGACATTTAATACATTAAATTATTTAAACTGAACCAAACATCAGTCCAAAGCCTCACAAGCTTTCACAAGACTACAAAAGTCAGAAGCTAGCAGTACTTTAGCTGCACTGGCCAACAGAACGCCATGCTGGCAATCACACAGCTATTAATTTACAGCTCGTAGTCACCCAATAAACTGTGCTGAAGTGGTTTATGTTCCGTTTACTATCAGGAGTGAAATGGCACTGAGTTGCAGTGCCATTTCACTCCTGATAGTAAACGGTACATAAACCACTATGATCAATTTTCTAAAATCTTAGAAATCTCACTTTGAAGCTGGGCTTTAATGCACAGCTCACTACAAGCTTCATTAACCTAAATTACCTTCACATGAAGTGAATGAAGTAAATAGTGAAAAACATGTACATGTATTTGAGCTTTGAACGTTAGAAAGTCCTGCCATTGGATTAGATACATTACAAAAAGTTAAAAAAAACGTTACGGTCTCGGGATGCTCATGTTGAATTTAAATGATTTCACTGAACATCTATGGCTTAACAGCAATAAAATAAATTGAGATATTCAGAAATATTCTTCATAAAATTGGGTTGGGTGTAAACGTATGTGAAAATTTCAAACTTGTGAGCAAAGTTGGACCACTGCTGCAACATTGGTCATTGCAAAGACAGACATTGCATACGTCAGGCGACTTGTCTGGTGATCATTGGCTGCACTTCAAAGGTATCTTTTGCACTTACAGGGCTGACATTTGCTGAAGAGTTTAATGCATTGGGCAATGATGACACAAGTAATGTGAAAGTGCCTTAATTGTTTAAAAGTCACTATTGTACATACACTGATGAGCTAAATCATTATGACCACCTGCCTGATATGCTGTTGGTCCTCCGCGTGCCACCAAAACTGCACCGACCTACCAAGGCATGAACTCTACAAGACCCCTGAGGGTGTCCTGTGGTATCTGGCATCAAGACATTAGCAGCAGATCCTTCAAGTCCTGTAAGTTGCGAGGTGGAGCCACCGTGAATCGACTTGTTGGACCAGTACATCCCACAGATGCTCAATTGGATTGAGATCTGGGGAATTTGGAGGCCAGGGCAACACCTTGAACTCTTCATCATGTTCCTCAAACCATTACCAAACAATGTGTGCAGTGTGACAGGGCGCATTATCCTGCTAAAAAAGGTCACTGCCATCAGGGAATACCATTGCTATGAAGGGGTGTACAATAATGTTTAGATGGGTGGCACGTGTCAAATTGATGTCCACATAAATGGCTGGACCCAGGGTTTCCCAGCAGAACATTACCCAGAGCATCACACTTCCTCCACCAGCTTGTTGTCTTCCCACAGTGCATCCTGGTGCCATGACTTCCCCAGGTAAATGGCACACATGTACACGGTCGTCCACGTGATATAAAAGAAAACATGACTCATCGGACCAGACGGCCTTCTTCCACTGCTCCAACGTCCAGTTCCAACGCTCGCGTGCCCATTGTAGCCACTTTCGATGGTGGACAGTGGTCATCATGGGCACTCAGACTGGTCCGTGGCTACGCAGCCCCATACGCAGCAGGGTGCGATGCACTGTGTGTTGTGACACATTCCTCCTGTAACCATCATTAACATTTTCTGTGACTTGTGACACAGTAGACTTTCTGTCAGTTCGGACCAGACGGGATAGCCTTTTTTGCCCTCGCACATCGATGAGTTTTGGGCGCCCAACACCCTGTCGCCGGTTTGTGGTTTGTCCCTCCTCGGACCACTGTCTGTATGCACTCACCACTGCTGACCGGGAGCACCCAACAAGCCTTGCCATTTCAGAGATGCTCTGACCAAGTCGTCTGGCCATAACAATTTGGCCCTTGTCAAAGCTATAGTCTTTACTACTGCCCAATTCTCCTGCATTCAACATGTTGACTTCGAGAACTGGTTGTTTGCTTACCACTGAATCTACACAGACCTTGAATTGTGGCCTTAATAGGAGATGATCAATGTTAATCGCTTCACCTGTGAGTGTCATAATGTTTTGTCTCATCAGTGTATGTGAAAGAGATACTTCTACTATCCATATTTCCATGTTGGAACTTGGTTGGTTTGCTTTAAGTGCAGTATGACGCACTAGTAGCCTAATGTTTTTTTTTTTTTCATTAGAGGAAAAGCAGAGGGTAAAGCACAGGTTTAAATCCCAGGTTGCTTGTTGTCATTTTTGTTAAAAGGGTCTGCCAAATGTTACATTTGTTGTAGCTCAACTGGTAACGCATGGTGCTAGCAATGCCAAGATCATGGGTTTGATTCTCAGGGAACGCACAAACTGATTTAATGTATACCTTGAATGTACTGTAAGTTGCTTTGGATAAAAGCATCTGCCAAATGAATATAAAAGTAAAAAATATATGTATTATTATATTACTGCAATTGAACACTGTTTGATTGTACAAATGTTTCTAAAACCTTTTGTTTTTATGTTGCTATATTACAGACTGCATGTGATCACCGGCAGGCTATTTCCAGTTATGAAAATCATCATAATGAAACTGGTAAGTTTGATTGTGACGGTTTATAGATTACAATTAGGGTTGTCAATTTAATGTGTCAGTTTAGTACAAAAAATTACATAAAACTTAACTTAAATTAGCACATTAACATTTTGTGTGAATGGATCCCAAGTCTACGGTAGCTCATACAGATGAACAAACACAATTGCAAAATGGATCCCTGTGGACTGTCGGCCAGTGATTATCTTATGTGTAATGATATGGAAATTAAACAAACAATATATGACTTTGAAAGCAACTTTTTGTAAATGTATATTCATTGATTTACTTGTCTGACACAATATTGTCTTGGAATTATCTTCATTTGGGGGCTTTTCTTAACAAATATTGGTAAGACTTTACAGTAAGGTTCGATTCTTTAACATTAGTTAATGCATTAGGTGTCATGAACAAACAACATTGATTAGGTATCATGAACAATATATTTTTTACAGCATTTATTAATCTTAGTTAATAAGAATAAAATGTTCGTTATTTCATACAGCGTTAACTTATGTTAACTAATACATCTGTTGATTTAAAATATATATATATATATATATATATATATATATATATATATATATATATATATATATTAGTATATGTGGAAACTAACATTAACCAAGATAAGTAAATGCTCTAAAAGTATTGTTCATTGTTAGTTCATGTTAACTAATGTTGTTAACTAATCTTAACAAAAGGAACCTTATTGTAAAGTGTTACCCAAATATTCATATCTGTGATTAATTGCAATTTGTTTGTTTAATCAATCAACATTACGTAATTAACCTGATTAAAATCAGCCACAGCAGCTCACTCTTTGGTTTATAGTAAATTTTATAAAGATAGACGAGATTAGTTTTATTAACATTAAAGGTATAGTTCACCTAAAAAGGAAAATTATGTCATTGTTTACTCACCTTCATATTGTTCTAAACCCATATGAATTTCTTTCTTCTGTGGAACAGAAAAGATGATGTTAGGCAGTATGTTAGTCTCAGTCACCATTCACTTTCATTGCATCTTTTTCCATACAATGAAAATGAATGGTGACTAGGACTGAACATTCTGCTTAACATCTCCTTTTGCGTCCAATGGAAGAGTAAAAGTCATACAGGTTTGCAACAACATGATGATGAGTAAATGATGACAGAATTTTCATTTATGGGTGAACTCTCTTTTTTAAAATAACATAACAAATTTTACATTTGCTTTCAGAGGAGGAAGAGTACTTTCCACGACTCTCAACTAAAGAACTGGCACAGCGTTTTGAAAAAACTATTGAGGAAGCAGCCCCAAGCAAGAAAATTAAGGTAAGTCCTGTTTAGCCTACATATCTACTCTGGCATATAAATGCATTATGCTTTAATAGGTTTAAAACATAAAAGGCTCTACTTGCCTTGTTTTCCCCCATATTTCCAAGAGTCCCTCTTGTGAGACCCTAGTATTAGCCTATTTTCAGTCACTCTGTTTATGCAATACTGTATGTACAACACTTCATTTTATTGAGCTTCACAGCACTTGAGAGCCTGTGTTCAGAAGCAGAAATACTGTAGTATGTTCTGTTATTGTAAATGCACTAAATACATTTTCATTTGAAAAGTCAATTGAATAGATTTAAGGCCTTTAATATAGGATGCCTTTGAACATTTGATCAAAGAAATTTGAAACACTTTACAATAAGGTTGTATTTGATAACATTAGTAAATGCATAATGTATCTTGAACTAACAATAAACAACATACTGTATTTTTATAGCATTTTTTAATCTTGTTTAATGTTAATCTATAAAAATACAATTGTTAATTCATAATTAATTTATTAATGCTAACATATACAACTTTTAATTTAAAAATGTATTGGTGTATGTTGAAGTTAAAAATGACCAAGATTAAAAATTGTTGTAAAACTTTTGTTAATTGATAGTTAATAATAGAGGTAACCAATGTAAAAAAAAAAAAACAAAACAAACAAAAAAAAAACAGCCTTATTGTAAAATGTTACCAAGAAATTAAATGAATAGATCACCCAAAAATGGAAATAGTATTATTATCTACTCCCCTCTTGTGGCTCCAAACCCGTAAACTGTTATTTTTCCATGGAACAAAAAAGTTGGTTGAAGATTATTCACGCAGCTCTTTTACATACAACAACAATTAATAGTGACCATGTCTGTCAAGCTCCAAGCTTGTATTACAGAAGACTATACTTTAATGGTGCTTTATAGCACTTTTTTGTCCTCGTTGGGGCTTCTTAGAAATGGTCACCATGAACTGTCATTATATGGACAAGAGCTAAGTGAAGATTCTATAAAATTCTCCTTTTGTTTGACACAGAAAAAATAACAACAGCTTATGAATTTTAAACAACATGAAGGTCAGAAAATAATGATAGAATTTTCATTTTTGGGTAAACTATTCCTTTAAGAACTTTTCAAAGCTGATCCAGTTGAGGTAAATATCA
The DNA here is from genome assembly GCF_019703515.2 of Myxocyprinus asiaticus. NCBI lineage: Eukaryota > Metazoa > Chordata > Actinopteri > Cypriniformes > Catostomidae > Myxocyprinus > Myxocyprinus asiaticus. Next base: position 47,196,152 of record NC_059353.1, on the reverse strand, counting down.
TTTCAGAGAGTACCACTGAATTATTCTATTTAATATTCTCTTCCTGAAACAAGATTGAACGTAACAACAGCCACTCACAGCTGGCATCAGATGTGAATGTATCCCATCAAGCTGTGCAGAGCGAGATATCAAAAACTTTGAACAGTGTTGAAAAAGACAAAGTGGAGGAGGGTGAATCAAGCCCTTTGCCTGCTTTTGATGATGATGAAGATGATTATTTGGAATATCTGCCACCACCCCCACCAGACTTACTAGAGGAATTCCCAGAAGAAGCAGAGGATTTCCCAGAACCCCCAATTTACCCAGTGAAGCACACAATGAACCGAGAGCAATACTATACACAAAGAGAACTATCAGAGCTAAAACGACTCTGCAAACACATTCACCCAGATGTCAGGAAAGACTTAGAAAGAGATTTCTATAACGACGAGATGGATGAAGAAATTGAAGCTGTAGGAGATGTTCAGGAGGCAGCATACCAGTTTGAACACACTGGTAGCGTTTCAAATGAAAGCCCAGAACACGAATACCTGGAGTGGGATGAGAGTCTAAGAGGTGAGGTGCAGTCCATGCGCTGGATGTTTGAGAACAAACCTTTGGACTGTATTAAGGATGACTATTTAGATAATGAGGAGGACAGTGAGGTTCAACAGGAAATCATCGTGAGGGGTGATGTGAAGAACACCGCTTTGATGTTCGAGACGCAGCCCATGGATGCACTGGGGCTGGATCGTGATTCAGCTAAACGCAACTATTTAGCGAATAAAGTCGGAAAGAAAGATGTTCGTGCGGCGGCCTGGTTGTTTGAAACAAAGCCAATGGATAAGCTGAATAAAATTCATGCTGATGAAGAGCAAACCAAAGAAGTCATCTTCACACAAGAGGCAACCGAAGGGGATGTGAAGTCTGTAAGGTATATGTTCGAAAACCAGGAGATGGACTCTCTTGGCGACACGGAAACTATGGACGAGAAGCAACTTCTAAGTCTCAAGTCTGTGCTGGAGGAGATCAAATCAGAAGTGAAGAAGGTGATATGGATGTTTGAGACTCAATGCATTTGTGTAATGAGGGAGCACTCAGGTGCGATGGTTCTTATTAAATCTGTCCGAAGAGAGGAAACAGAAAAAGGTAACATCAAAACATTAAGGTGGCTTTTTGAGACCCAGCCTTTGGATGAGATTGAAGAGGACCTTTCTCACGTTCGGCTCATTTCCAGCATTTCCATGGAGGACAACAATCTGGGTGATGCAAAAAGGGGAAGATGGCTGTTTGAGACAAAGAGTCTTGACTCCATAAATGTACAGTGGGAAAGACTGCAAAAGCAGCAGAAAGAAGAGATTCTTGGGGCAGATGTACGCAAACACTGCATGGTATTCGAGACTCAACCGATGGACACGCTGAAAGACAATTCCAACTCTAGGCCTGTCACCACAGAGCAGATTATTGGAGGCAACGTTCGCTCTGTTAGACACTTATTCGAAAGTGCTCCACCGAGTGAGCTAAAAGAACTGCCAGAGGTGGGAAAGTTAAATAAAAAGGTTGAATTTGAGGAAGGAAAATGTGATGTTAGACACCAGAGGTGGTTATTTGAGAATAAGCCTTTGGAGAACATCAAAGATGAGGAAGATGAGGTATGCCAACTTAAGGAAACTGTAGCACCTAATGAAGAAAGAGGTGATGTCAAACATCAAAGATGGCTGTTTGAGAACCAGTGTTTGGAAGATATTAGAGAGGAAAAGAGAAAGTTTACAAAAACAATCGAGACCGAACAAACAGATAAAATTTACAGGGTTGATGTCCGGCGAAATTGTTGGGTGTTTGAGACGCAGCCAATGAACACGTTAAAGGATGATTCAAATGACAAACCAGTAGACACAGAGGAAATTATAGGCGGTGATGTTCAATCAGCCAGAAACTTTTTTGAAACTGCGCCAAAAGATGAGATGAAGGAGCTTGCAGAGGTGGGGAAACTCAAACAAATGGTGACATCTGAGGAGAGGGGCGATGTTAGACACCAGAAATGGGTGTTTGAGAGCCAGCCTCTCGAGCAGATCAGAGAGGAAAAAAAGAAAATGACAAGAATGGTGAATGTGGAGGATATTGAAAATGTTGATGTAAGCAATTGCAAGAAAATCTTTGAGACTTACGACTTAAGCCAATATGATGAAAGTCAGAAGATTCAAGTTGAGGGTGTCACCACCGGATCTGTGCAATCAAATAAAGATCTGTTTGAGTCAATGCCTTTGTATGCCATACAAGACAGCTCAGGACATTATCACGAAATCAGAACCGTACGACGAGAAGAAATTGTCAAAGGAGACGTCAGAAGCTGCCAATGGATGTTTGAAACTCGCCCTATTGACCAATTTGATGAAAGTGTCACCAAATTCCAAATCATAAGGGGCATAACTCAACAAGAGGTTGAATCTGGGGATGTTAAGACAGCAAAATGGCTTTTTGAAACCCAGCCGCTCGATGCTATTAAGTATTTTAGCAATATCGAAGATGAGGAGTGTGTTACTAGGGAAACGACAGAAATAGTGAAAGGTGATGTTAAAACTTGTAAGTGGCTTTTTGAGACCAAACCTATGGATACGCTTTACGAAAAAGAAGAGTTTAAAAGTGAAAAAGATTGTGGCGACATTCAAAAAGGTGACGTGAAGACATGCACTTGGCTTTTTGAAACGCAAACTCTTGATGCCGTACAGGATAATTCAGAGACGGTGTTGAAAACTCGCACTGTGAAACAAGATGATATTCAAGGAAAAGATGTACGCATGGCACGCTTCCTGTTTGAGACTGAAAACTTGGAGGACATTACTGGTGAAGACAGGGGAGCCTTCAAGAGAGTGACTGAGATAGACATTCAGTCTGGGGACGTGTCTCGGATGAAATACATATTTGAGACCCAATCTTCAGATGTGATGAGTTCAACCTCTGAGGACTTCATGAGACAGCTGAGGAGTGTTCAGTCTGAGGATATTCAGAAAGGAAATGTTGGAAACCACAAATGGCTGTTTGAAAACCAGCCCATAGATGCAATCTCCGAGACCCCTGGTGAGCTGAAAACAACCCGCACTGTACAAGACATTCAGGGAGGCAATGTAGATAAAGGCAGATTCATTTTCGAGACCTACTCCTTAGATAAGATTCAAGACGAGCCCAAAATGAGAAAAATCCAGAAAGTCATCCGAGACAAGGAGGAGAAAGGAGATGTAAAAAGCTACGCCATGATGTTTGAGACTCAGCCTCTTTACGCCATCCAGGACAAAGAAGGTTATTATCACGAAGTGACCACACTTACAAAAGAGGAAATACAAAGAGGTGATGTGGTGGGAACCCGCTGGCTGTTCGAAACAAAGCCTCTGGACTCAATTAGAGACACAGATGAGGTCTACCTCTTAAAATCTGTTACAGAGGAAGATGTCCACAAAGGTGACGTCAGCTCAGCGAGGTGGCAGTTTGAAACCCAACCCCTGGATAAGATCGCAAAGGATGACAAAATATCAATCAAAACTGTCAAAGACATTAAAGGGGGGGATGTTAAGACAAACAAAGAGCGTTTCGAGTCTGATAAAATGTCTCAAAAGCTGGTGCGTACTGTTAGCATGAGTGAGATTAATAAAGGTAACGTTAGGACAGCAAAATGGATGTTTGAAACTCACACAATTGATCAGATCCACTATGAAAGTTCAGAGGATGAAATAAATACAGTTGTTTTGGAGGAGGAGCTGAAGGGGGACGTCAAACAATCTGTTTGGATGTTTGAGAAGAATCCTCTTGATCAAATTAAAGAAAGTGAAGAAACTAAACAGGTGGTGCATGAAGAGATCCCCAGAGTGGACGTAAAAATGACAACATGGCTTTTTGAAACCACTCCATTCCCTGATTTCAATGAGAGCAGTTTGGAGAAAAATGAAATTGTTGGTAAAAGTGTCAAAGCAACCCTCGATGAACTATATACTCAGAAAATGGTAGACTCAAAAGGCATTATTATTGAGGCAGATGAAATTGGAGATGTTCGCATGGCTAAGTACAATCTAATGAATAAAGAGGCTCCTCAGATCCAGAAAGAAGAAATCATCAAAAGTGATCTACAAAACATCATGATGAACCTCCTAAACAGACAGGAGAAAAATGAGAGGGCAATCATTATAAATGCAGAGGAGAGAGGGGACATCAGTGGCACAGTGCAACAGCTGCTCCACCAGCACAGTGACACCACTGTGGAGAAAGAGGAGATAATAAGAGGTGACATTGAGGAAGCCATAAACAACCTACTCAAAGAGGAGAGCACTGGAAAACGGGGTATTCTCATTCAGGAAGATGAAATGGGGGATATTCATATGACCATTTACTCTTTATTCAATACACATGAAGAATCGACCACTTTGAAAGAAAATATAGTCGGCGGTAATGTGAAAGGGTGCCTAGAGAGACTTTACAATCCAGACACAGAGGAGATTGAGAGAATTAAAGTGGATGAAGCAGAAAGGGGAAAGGTGAGGTTTTATTCTACGTGTATCGAATCGGGTGCACTGGATTACCTCAGAAAGCTGCAGGTAGGGCCAGATGAGACTGAGCCAGGTAAAATTGAAAAAGAGGAAATCATTGGCTGTGATATTGAAGGGACAAAACTCAGCCTGACACGTAATCAGACAGAAATCGGTCGTCTGGTAGACAGGGAAGATATAGTCCCAGGCGATGTTCATAACACTGTCAAGGTTTTCATGACGGAGCCTCCAGTCTCATTTGAGCATTTAAATAAAGAAGAAATAATAAGAGGGGACTTACAAGCAGCTATGAACTCACTGACACAGTCCATAAACCAGACGGTTGTTCTGGAGAAAGAAGAATTAGTTAGAGGTGATCTACCTACAACCCTTAGGTCTCTTGAGGAGGCCCAAAATCAGATGAGAGAGGTAGAGAAACCAGAAATCATTCCTGGTAACATCAAAGGAGCACTGAAGTCACTCAAAGACTCTGCTTCCACCAAGGTGGAAATAGTCTTAGAAGATTTAGTACCAGGTGACATCAAAGGTATGTTAAAATCACTAGAGGAGGCCAGACATGCCGTGAAAGAGGTAGAGAAGGAGACAGTTGTTAAGGGTGACGTTCACACAGCAATACAGAGTCTGCAAGAAGCTTCTAATGAGATAAAGGCTTACCAGCAGGATATTGGTGTCCAGGGAGATGTGAAAGGAAAGATTCAACTCTTATTCGAGCCTCCTCCATCTCCCAGAATGCAACGTAGGGCAAGCACAGAGGGTGATGTGAAGCTTTCCATAAAAGCACTCTATGAGACCCAAGAGCAAGTGCAATCGGAGAAAGAGGAGGTGATAAAGGGGGATGTAAAGGGCACAATAAAATCCTTAATGGAAACAGCACAGAGAGCAAGTCCAACGATTCCCCGGAGGAAGCCGAAAAGAAAGGTCAAAGTTCCTGTCAAAACCCTGTCTCCATCTGTAAAGGAGATCCAGACACATAGGCCCACCCCTGCAGTTAAAAACCTTGATATAAGCTGTGAATCACAGAGGAATGCTCAAGAGCATGCAACTGCCAAATCAATGCACGACAGATATACATCTCAAGAGAGTCAAACCACAACACACAGCCAGGAGACAAATACCACTGTGTTGGAACAAAAAACGATAATTCAAACACACGCTGTCAAAACTTTAAAGACGGACTTCCGTAACCTCAAAAGTAGTCGTAAGGGTTTAATCAGACTGGATAAAGCAAAAGAAAAGCAACAAGAAATTTGCATACCACCTCCACCATCTGAGCCCGAACCACCTCTGCCTCCCCCTCCCTCACCCCCTCTCGATTATGATAGCATCTCTTTCCCCACTCCTCCTCCGAGCATCAGGGGTGATCATGATCTTCCTCCTCCCCCTACTCCGCCTCCTCCTCCAATTTGTTATCCAGCAAAGTCAGAACTTGACCCTTTACCTCCTCCACCAACACCACCTCCTCCTCCTTTGCCCACAGCAGAGCAAGATATCCTCCCTCCCCCTCCCACTGAGCAGGAGCTAGACCTCCTCCCGGCACCCAGCATAACACCAACTAAACCCACTAAAATGACCGTCAAACCCATCAAAATGCCTACCTTGTGCAAAGTACCCAAGCTTGAGCCTGCTATTTCATTTGACAAAATGGACATACAAGCTACAAAAAAGACCAAGAGTGCTGAAATGGTGAAAAACACCATCGGAGTACTGACTCAAAGCACCACCTCATCAGTCAAATCCACTCTGATCTCCTCTGATTTTCAGTCAGCTTTTACAAAGCAGCCACCAGAGTCTCCACGGCCTCCCAAGAAAGTTTTCGCCCCCTTGAGACTCACCCCTCCCGTCTCTCCCCCACCAAGCATATCCCCCACAAGCAAGTTCAAAACCCCATTAATACAAGCCGAGAACAAATACAGACAGCAAAGGGAAGGGAGCTGCACGCCACCACGCTCCCCGGCTTTTGAAATTCACATGCAGAAGTCTGTGAGCGCAGCCCTTGAAATGCTTTCTTCTGAGAGCACGGACACAGTGCAATCAGAGGCAAGCTTATCATTTGATTTCACTCAAGAGAGAGCTCAAAAGAGTGTGACCAAATCTGAATCAGCCACAGATTCATCCAAGCACCCACATCTCTCAGATGCTCCCCCAAGCAAGGCTTTGATCACTGCTGCAAATGAGAAATCTCCTTCACAATCTCCTGTTATTTCCTCAGCTAAAAACAACATTATCTCTAATCAGCCATCGCAAGCCTCTTCAGGTCAGCAGCAGACCACCTCCACTTCAACTAAGAAGAAAAAGAAGAGATCCATGGCAACCAATATACAACAGGTGACATCTGTTACTCAAACAAGGACAGTTATTAACAATACAACACAAGCATCTGAAGGAGTAAAGGTGTCTGTCACAAATGACAAGCCTCAGACTAAAAATGTGCCTGTGCAGGGTACCACTGAGGCCAAGACTGTTGGAAAAGATTTTACAAGCAGCACTCAAAATGAAGATGGATCCATGTCTGAAGAAAAAACAGAGGAGAGCATGCCAAACAAAAATCAAGAAAAGGCTAACAGTCAAAAAGCTAAGAAAGTTAGTAACAGTGCTAAGCTGGAGAGTTTGGTGAAAACAACAGTGGAACAGACACAGAGTGTGAAAGTTATACATTACAATGAGAGAAAAGAAATAGATGGTAAAGTGGAAAAGGAGGCCAAAGAGAAACCTGTTGAGGAGCCCCTCGCCACTCCAAAAAAGAAAAGGAGGGGTAAAAATAAGAAAGACAGGGAGGTGGCTCAGCAAGTGCAAAGTAGCACCACCAGTGAAGCATCCACCTTGCCCACAGAGGCCAAGCCTGCTGAGCCAAAATGGCCAGTATTATCATCCAATAAAAAGCAAGAGGAAGTCACAGTTGTGCAAAAACTGCAGAACTTTCGAGGGGAACACTCAGAGGTTTACAAGGAGGTCATCATTACTGAGAGTACAGTCCAGCAGCAGAGTTTCCATGAGGAGGACACAGCTGTGAAACTTCAAAAGCAGGACAACGGCAAGCAGCAGATTCCAGAGAAATCGAAAGATAAAAGCCGAAATATTCCAATAAAAATGGCAGGAAATTCTGCACAAAGGGAGCCTGCTGAGTCCTCAGTGGAGAGCGTTGGCACACTGTTAAGGCATGCTGAAGCTCAAAAGATGTTGTCTCATATCACAGACTTACAGGGTGCGGAAAAAAATGACTTTAAGTCTGTGAAGGCATGGCTTACTGAAATGCCAGCCTGGCTTCTTGGGCCAGAAGAGAAAAGTGATTTGGAAAGAGCAGCAGCTGAGCCCAATGAACAGAAGTTCAAAGAAATTCTTGCTCACATAAAAATACTTATTGAAACTAAACTAACAAACTTCGATGGAAGTTCTGACACTATTGAAAAGCATGAATGTAATGCCACATCAGAAAAATTAGTCTCTGCTGGAGCAACACAAAGAATTTCCAAAATAACCATTGGTTCTACAAAGTGTGAAAAACAAAAGATAGTCAAACAACACAAAAGCCGAAAGCAGCAAAACAGCGACAATAAAACTCTAGACCTCAGAGCTCCATCTCCATCATTACGAATGCGCTCTGCCTCACCCACATTCATCACCATCGAGTCCACGAGGAGAACTGACTCCCCCCAGACAGTGCCACTTTTGCCTCTGCCAACGGCGCCAACACCTCCACCACGCATAAGCAGAGCCTCTCCATCACCCTCCTCGAGCAGGGCGGATAGTCTGACACGACTACGAAATGCAACAGCAACACTCTCCCGCGGAGCCTCGCCCGATTCATTGCCTCGCGTAGTGCCGGTCACCGGAAAGAAGTCTGAAATCATAGAATCTCCTGCCACGTTCCATCGACAAATAAAAATAGATTCTAAACCTGTTGAAGAGAAAAAGGCCAAAGAAAAGACATTCGGATCTTCTGAAATGGCAACGGTGACATTGTTAGTTTCTGAGGGGGCTCAAAAAGTTAAAGGGAATAAAACTAACATACAGGGAGATGCCATTGAAGTTCCAGAGCATTTAGGCCTCAAGGAAGACACCAAGTCAGAGAGTCAAGTGAAAGAGAAAGAAAATCGCTCCAAGGTGGAGCTTTTTGAGCTGGGCAACAAAATTGAGACTTTGGCAGAGAAAGGTGTTATTAAAAAAGACCAAACTGACAAAAAAGAGAAGACTGGCAGTGACCTGGAGCATGATATGGAGAAGAAAGCAAGTCAACAAGAGGATATGCCCGCTTTCAACTTTAAGGATATTAAAAATGTTTTTGAAATGGGTGAGCAAAGTTCCCACATCAAAGAGCTACCAAACAAACAGGAGGAACAGGAGTCAAGAGTGATTGAAATTATGTTTGACGGTTCAAAGCCTGAGATTCCTCCAGAGAGGGAACAATGCACCCTGCAGAGCTCCCCGCCGTCTGTGTGCAAAGTAGTGAAAGTAGACACGTCTGTCGATCCAACAGGCTTTTCGGAGACAAAAACAGTCACTGAACAATATTCCTCTGTTGATGGATACGGCATAAAAATGATCGGGTCAAGAAGCTCTACAACAGTTTCCAAACACACTCAAAATGTTACAACGCAAAGGGTGCCTTTCTCCTATGCTGATGCTGTGAAGAAAAAAACAACAGAGGTGAAGGTTTCGCCCGAGGCCTCTGCTGAGGAACTGATGAAGAATTTCCACAAGACGTGGACAGAAAGTGAGAATGTATTCAAAAGCTTGAGTGTCACAGGTGAGAGAGCCATGCCACCCACTAGTGCTTCAAACAAAGGCTGCTGTGACTGGTAAACACGCTTGTGGTGCATGATTGGAGTGGAAATTTACACCAAGCCACTGCACAGCTTCTGAGTTACTAGAGCTGATGGCTAATTTGGTTCAGATTGTTTGCTTGTTTCTAACTTCGCCATCCTTTGGGGAACGGATTTAGTTTCTTTTTCAGGTACAGTTTTCAGGTACAGTTAAATGGATAGTTCACCAACAAATGAAAATTCTGTCATAATTTTCTCTGACTTTCTTCCATGAAATACTAAAGGAGATGTTCGGCAGAATGTTAGGGACTGACACCCTCTGTCACCATTCACGTGGCATCACTCAATGAAGAAAGAATGTAGGTTTGGAAAAATATAAGGGCGAGTAAATGATGACAGAATTTTAAGTTTTTGTGTCAACTATCCCTTTAATAAGAACATTAGCACTCCTTTTCATTGTCTGCAGTGCATTTGTTCTTTATATGTTTTCTTAACGCATTTTATTCCTCTCAGACTGAACATAAATCATAATTTACATGCAGTACATAAAAGCAGTGTTACACATGGAACACCAAGGCTTAAGCCATGTGACAACATTTTTACCTTCAAAGAATCAAATTGGGCTATTTATCAGCTTAGAATTTCACATATGAGAAACAGAAACACAGAGCTTTCACTAATTGGCTTTCATCTCAGTCTTATTTGCATTTGAGAGTGCTGTTTTGCATTGTAGAGAGTCTTTATACATTTTAATGTATACATTGTATAAATTAAAAAGTATTTTTATACACTATCTGTACATTATAAACAATTTTTGGAGTATCTGTTAGATTCGTATTTCCTATAATAACTTATAAAAAATTGTAACTTATAAAAATGTATAACCCAATTCACATTCAGGCTTCAGTATACCCTAAAAATGGTTGGGTTAAAAATAACTGAACTGGCAAACTCAGAACAGGGTAAATAGTGGAGAGAACACATGTTGGACTAAACTAACCCAGCAAGGTGGGTTACACAAAAAATACCCAACACCAAACACTAACAGGCTCAAATCAGTGTTAAAATAACCAAGCTCAGTACTTAGATGGGATTTTCCAACAGGGTTGCAAAATTGCAACCTTTAATTGCTCATATGAAATATATAAAGTAGAAGATAAATCAGCTCAGAGAACATTTATTTTGACCTCCTGGGAATTTTTTTATTTTATTTTTTTTTAAGGAATATTCTGGGTTTAAGACAAGTTAAGCTCAGTTGACAGCATTTGTGGCATAATGTTGATTACCACAAAAATTTATGTTGACTCGTCCCTCCTTTTCTTTAAAAAAAGCAAAATTCTAGGCACTTACAATGGACGTTAATGGGGCCAGTTTTTTGGAGGGAAATGTGATGCTTATTATTTATTTAAAAATAAAACACACACTTTTATAAAACTCTGTATTATCTGAGCTGTAAAGTTGTTTAAATGAATGTTTTTACTGGTCAGTTTAGGGTTTGTTGGCATTAAATCATCATGGTAACGAAGTTGTAAAATTGGCTATAACTTCAAACCGAAAAGGTTAGTTAGTGATTTTGTCACACTAAAATCATGTTGACACATTTTTTTATTTTATATTTTTTATTTATTTTTGTACGTCTAGTGACTATACTTTTGAAACAGTGAGTATTTTAATGTGTACTGATTGTCTCCATTCACTTCCATTGTAAGTGCCTCACCGTAACCCAGATTTCTGCTTTTTTTTTTTTTAAGGAAAGGAAGGACAAGTCAAAACCAATTTTTGTGGTAATCAATATTATGCCACAAATGCTGTCGATTAAACTTAACTTGTATTGAACCGAGAATATTCCTTTAAGTGCTCATAAGCACCTCCTTTACACCAATGGTTAAAAAAAAATACTTCACTTTGTTAGAATTTCTGCCCTATTTTGTACCGTTTGTGGAAAGTGCCAGATACCTTGACATATCAGCCTCAAAGATCTCAAATGACATTTAAATCGCTTTTTATATCCATATTTAACAATTTGGTCCAACTGAATTTTGTTATTGTGTGTCTTTTTCACTAATTCTGTTGTCAAATTTACAGATAACATTTAATTGCAGTTGTGGATGTTATATGCCCGTATTGCCCTTGTCTTGCTTTCCTATGCTGCATGGTCTTTGCCGGGTCTAAGGTCTGACAAAGAGATAAACAGTTGCCCACCGTAAAAACTCAAATGCCTCTCCAAAGATCCCATCCTTGCACCGCCCCTGTGAGTGGTTATGTTTATTGTGAATAAAACAAACTGGAACAAATCTCTGTTGTTTTCTCGCCAGATTCGAGTACCAAAGTCCGAGATGTGTGCAGTGTGCAGGAAGAGGGTGTACCCGATGGAAGGCCTGATAGCCGACAAAAAGAAGTTCCATAAAACCTGTTTTTTATGTGAACACTGCAAAAGCAAATTGAGGTATTTCAAAATATGTTGTTTTATTATATTGTGATTGCTGTGGAAAGCATCACTAAAAGTACTGCCCATACTTACTGTAGGGTGAGGCACCATAAGTGCTGTATTAAACTTTGATGTAAAACTCATCCCACACTATTTGTGCCTAACATGAACATTTAATATGAATGATATCTCAAATCTTGCAGCTCTGATGAGGAGAGTTGTGCTATTTTCTAAGGACTTTACTACATAATTCCCATTCTTATTTTATAGTTTTGCAGACTTTATTATTATTTCACAATGTGGGAAGCAGCGATAATAAAGAATGAGTAAATGTGTCCAAGCTTTTGACTGGTAGTGAACATAAAGTATCATTATTACTTTAGTAGCATAACATTGTCTGTCCTGCTGTGCAGTAATTATTGACAAATTTGTGCAAATGCCCAGAGCTCATCATATTTTATATGACTTATGAATGTATGAAACTCTGTTGTCTCACAGCCTTGGCAACTTTGTCTCTCTCCATGGACATTTATACTGCCAACCACATTATAAACAACTCCTCAAGTCTAAAGGAAATTTCGAGGATGGGTTTGGACAAGGATTGCAAAAAGACCATGAAGGGTCAGACTGGAGATATTCACTTTCTCAAAGCAGCATCTACTCACTCACAGACATGTTTGAAAAAGAAGTAAATAAACTGTATGAAAAACCAGATCAAAACCCTAACAAAATTTCCTTAGTGTGGCCCCCACAAACAACCTCTCCGAAAAACACTTTCCCTTTGGATCTGGATGTGAAATTAGTGAAACCAGTTTGGCCTCCCAAAAGCGAAAGTTCTCCGAAAAAGTCTCCGAAATACCAGCGACAGAAAGCATCTCAAAGGACCACACTTTAGGAGGATGACAACAAGGCCTTGAGGGCCAGAGAGAGAGGGAGAGTGAAGGAGACGTCTAATTTATCTGCAACACACAAAGCTTGTCAGAACAGAATGAAAAATTGTGCAAACTTCCGAAACACGAAAGCACATCACAATGATGAAGAGCTTTGAATGCAGGGTGAAAATATCACCTTTGGAGGTGTGGAGAAACGTGTATAGAGAGACAATGGAGTTGAAAAGGTAACAGGAAGTGTAAAGATTACTGGAAATGATAAATATGTTGTAGATATTTATATCAATATATAAAAAGACAGTAGACAGGAGTTCAGAAGGTTTGTATGTTATGTAGAAGGAAGGAACTAAAAGAAAGTGGGAAAAAAATTAAGAAAATCTAACATTTTTCAATATGGAATTAGTTAAAATAACCCTTACTTTTTTAAGTGAATCTCACGAAAACTGTCAAGAATATGCCCAGGTCACATTTTATCCCAAAATCAAAAATGAAAGCCACTTTTTAGGACCATTAAGAGTTTTTGCATTATGATATTAGTTTTTTATTAGTTTTAAGACAATTAAGCAGATTTACCCCCCGTAATTATTTATAAATCATGGTTGTATTTTTGTACTGCCTTTAACTTTTGATGATTCAACCCTTGTGCGGTGTTCCTCATTAGCTACCACTCCCTGTGTTCCCAGGTCAAAATGACAGGCCCATTTAAATGGTTTATGAATCTCACATAATCCAAATATTATCACGAAATATTGCATTAGATCTTTTTTCTAAATTTTTTATTTTTTTTTTTATGGATATTTTTACTATATTAAATGCCATACATTAACTTTTATTTAGTAAAAAATGGCAGAAAGTCACACTTGTGGCGTCATCGAAAATGACTGGCCCATTAAATTGCATATAAATCTCTCATTATGAAGGTATTTTCACTAGATATTTCACTTTGTGGTTTTGTACTTCTTTTTGAAACTTATATATAGTAGACTTTAGTGACATGACCTTATAAAACTTAAAAAAATAAATTAAAAATAAATAAATAATAAAACATTTTTTAAATAGCATTATTTATTGATTATTTTTAACTAAATAATAATAAATAAAAAAAACATTCAAAATTGTCTTTGCTATTTATCACACAATTATTATTTTACTGTTCTTTTAATGTTTAACAAAGAAGTTTGCTTTGACACACTTTTAATTTCTCAGAAATTGCACATACCTGTAGTATGTAGTGTGTGGGGGGTTTACGTGGTTTATGAGGACATTTTTTTAGGTTACAAACTGGTAATTACAAGGGTATTATGCTATAAATATGTTTTATGAGGGCATTTCTAGTCTCCCCATAATTCAAATCGCTTAAAAAACATACTAAACGATGTTTTTTTGAAAATGTAAAAATGCAGAAAGTTTTCTGTGAGGGTTAGGTTTAGGGGTAGGGTTAGGGTTAGGGGATAGAATCTATAGTTTGTACAGTATAAAAATCATTATGTCTATGGAGAGTCCTCATAATGATAGCTGCACCAACATGTGTGTGTGTGTGTGTGTGTGTGTGTGTGTGTGTGTGTGTGTGTGTGTGTGTGTGTGAATGAGTCATTTTCAATGGCTGGTCATTTTTGGGAACACAACAGGTGTAAAAATGTTAAATCAAATGTAAAGAAAATGGTCTAAATTTTTTGTGTGCTTTCAGATACCAGTCAAGTCAAGGAAATGTATTCCAATTGGATTAAAAAAAGTAATAGAAAAAAAAAAGTAATCCGGGTGAAAATGACTGGAACACAACATAAGGGTTAAATAAAAATAAAAAAAATAAAAAATCTAATCATTGTATTACAGTATTTTTTATTGTAATACAGTAGAATTACAAAAACTAAAAAGTGACATGTCTGGACTACAGCATTACGGTTAATATTTAGTTTTGAGAGTTTTGAGTGAATATGTGCTTAATTGTCTTGAAAATAATGTTAAAAATGTAAATTCTTAATGATATTTACAGTATATACATATTCTTAATATATATATATATATATGTTTTCGTGAGTTTTACGCTTATGCCTTTACAGGGAATTTTATCGAAGATCATACAGTATTGAAATTATCATTTATTGAAATGCTCAAGTTCAAAGTTATAGTATATAATATATATAATATATAGCATTATTCTAATTTTTTTTAATTAACTGATATGAAATTATCAGGTGCCATATATGTAGGTCAGTTTCAGTAAATACTGTAAACTTTATACACATTACAGATCCAGAAAATTGCCCAACCTTTCAGTTCTGTAGGAAATTTGCAATAGTCCATGGAGGGAAGACAAATTTAATACTAAATTTAACTTTTTTTTTTTTTATTATTCACACCCCTATATTTTTTTATTCTTTGTGTTTATACTATATCCTGCAGATTCTTTCCACATTTCAACATTTTTATGTGTATGTGTACAAGCACCTGGAGTGCCGTGCGGAATGAATATGAACAAAACACACATGTAAATCTTTTGACTTGTTTATAATGGAAGTTTATTTCTTTCTATAAACAGAACACATTTTGTGAGGAACATTATATTTTTAGAGTTGTCTTCTGTGATTTATGATGGAGAGTCCTTGATTGTTAATTTGAGTCAGGCTGGTTCACAAAGAGGTCGTGCTAATTTATTGATGGAATAACAATAAAGAAGTCTTGGTTTCACTGTTAATGCATTCTATTGATTTCTTCATTATATTACATGAATAAGGATACACAAATCTCTTCGTTCAGTAATGGTGTTAGTGAATAGTTCTCCCTAAAATATTAAAAGGATTATTTACTCATCCGTATGTCGTTCCAAACCTGTTAGCTGTTATTATTTTATTTTATTTATTTATTTTTTTTCCATAAAGATAATTTTTAAAGAATCAGTACTCTATGTAATTCACACTGGAAACATTCAGTGACAGTTTATATTTTTAGGCAGTTTATACAGATTATATTGTTTGTCAAGCTTTAAAAAGGTCAATAAAGCACCATAATTGCTATGTTCCCAGTCTTCAGACATTGTTTGATATATTGTGTGAGGAACAGATTGAAATTTAAGTTGTTATTCACTGTAAAGTTTCCGTCTGCTGAAGCTCTAAAATCTTATTTTACATTTTGCATATTCAAACTCTGCATCATCATTTTTAAATCTGAGCATGAATGTGAATGAGATTTCAGTTGATTTTTTGTCAATAACAACTTATATTTGTCTCAATTCCTCACAAAACTATTGTATTGTGGAGAGATCTAAAAAAGCAGATTGATAATAATCTAATAAAACATGTGCATGGCACATAAAGGTGTGTGTGTGTGTGTGTGTGTATATTATTTTATAGCACAAAATGCAAGATAAAGTATTTCCTGAAGTTGTATTTTTCAGGAAAGTTTTGACTTGTGCATTATATAATCTAAAGTAGGGGCAATTTTTTTTTTTTTTTTTTTTTTTTGAAAAGTAATAAAATAAAACAATAAAAAAGTCAACATTATTTGAAATGATTACCATTTCATTCTGAAAACATTGGATTAATCACAATTATTTTATTCTATGACAGCCATAGTTTTGAACCATGAGAAATAAAAACAAATCTGAATATAATTTCATATATTATAAAAAAAAATAAAAGAAAAACAATTTCTTGTTTGTAAGAAATGATGGTTGTGCTTTATTCTCTTTAAAGCTGCTTTGAAACAATATTTACTGTGAAAAGTGCTATCCAAATAAATTTCAGTTGTATTGAAAATGTTTTCTTCGGGTTTAAACACCTTACATTACTATGATAGAAACAAGACAGTATATATTTTCCATATAACATTTAAATAATTACTCTTGCTTTAGTACAATGGCACTATACACACCAGTTATTTTAATTTAGTTTAATTTTGACAGCCTTTATAATATCATGTTTACTATTTTTCTCACACGGGGTCCCTCGCAAAAGGATTATCATATTTGCGGGTCCTTGGCATCAAAAAGTTTGAAAACCCCCTGATCTAAAGAACATAGAGTTATTTAAAATGATTAAAATGTTACACATGATAATGTTCATAATCAAAATATATTCAGTCATTAAATATCATTTCAATGCATTCAGTATGATTTAAAATGCTCTAATAATTCTTTATAACAGCACTGTTGAGCATCAGGGCTGTAGGTTGCTGATTCTTTTATTTTTACAATTTAGTACAATAGTGCAGAACAATTTTAGTATTTTAGTTCAAAAAGCCTATGAATGAGCAGAACCGTATTCCTTTGAACTTCAAAATGCGAGACCACTGAAATAAAGCATGCTGACACCCTAATCAAGCACTACTGATCATTTCTCCTGCACATTAGCAGATATTGTGCTTTAACTGAAATCCCTTAGCATCACTCACAGTGAGAATTTCAAGGTGTAGTGGTTTCAGCAAACCTGTAAGGCGGTTGTGAATCAGTAGCTCTTGCTGTACAGTCACCTTGGGGAACAGCACTAGACTGATGGAAGTGGGAGCACTCAGCAGCACTATTTCACAGCTGCAACTTCAGGACCTGAAAATGCTCTCGTCCAGACTCCAGCTGCAATGTAAATGCCATTAGAAGGATACGGCTCTAAAATCACAAGGTATGAAACCAGTCTGAAACAATATTATATTTTATCTGTGTTTATGAATGAATACTTTTAGTCAAGGTTTTATGCACCAAAGAATGAGAGTATTAAAAGGTGAAGTGTGTTCAAGTGTGTGAAAGTTCTACACCCCTAGTGGTACAAAACAGAACTGAAAAAATGATGGCTAGGTTCAGAATAGCCATACTTCCATACACTTACAAATTCTGCCTGCCAAAATTGTATGAGTAGTACAGTAGTATGCTATTCTGAACTTATATTATTTTATGCTATTCTGAACTTATAAACAGGTTTTATTTACAACCCCCGTCTTCCATTGGTCGTCAAACAGATAGCCCCTCCCCAACTCCCATTGGAAGAGCCAATGTTACTATGTCAGATTAGCCTAGCCTCATGAAAATAATGTGACTATGGTGAAATTTTTGCAAAATGATACTATGTGGTTCATTACTTTTATCATGACAGTTCTGAAGTGAAATGTCCACCGTGTGGCACTACAAGGGAGTTAAATTATTTCCCAAATAGAGGTGGTTTTGAAGGTTAATGCTCTATTGAGTTTTAAAGCAACGAATTTGATCTCCCTACCCTAAACCTTAAACCTAAACCTATCCGATAATGTAATAAAAAGTAAATGTGAGATGAAAAATGCAATTGTGTCATTTTGTGATGCTTCTATTACACTTGCGTTCTCTTCAGGACTCGTACTCTGATCCTTTCCATCACAAGTGCTATGCTCTATCAGTTGAGCTACTGCACAATTTGATCACACTTAAACAAGCTTGTAAATGTTGTTGGTTATGTAATGAAAACGTTTGGCTTTTGGGCCAGGTCCATGTCAGTTCTTCAAGTATGACTTCAGGTTCAGGTCGGGTTTGAGTTTGTAATTAATGAAAAATAAAAGGCCTACCTAATTAGTTTCACGCAATCACACGTGAACTGACAAGTTAGGGGCTGTTTACAACAAATGTGTTTTTGCGTGTGTCTGCTGTGTTTTTCTGTTGCTTTCCTTTGTAAACACACACTGAACTGACATCTTTGACTGTTGCACCCCATCTCACTGTTTCTTCAGCATCTTGCGCAGGGATGCCGCATTTTTTAGACACCGTGTCAAGTTTAAAAGAATTTCAAGTTTTTATAAATGAGACACCTGCGTTCTGTTTGATTCTTTGTGCTGTGTCAAGCTTGAATTCAATGTTCTGAAGAAGTTCGGGCTGCAAAGAGGACTTCATATGGCTGTTATATTCATATCACAGCCAGTGTTGGGTGTAATCCAATTACAAAGTAATTAGTTACTGTTATCTAATTAATTTTTAGTCAAAAAAGTTGTGTAATGCATTACATTTTACGTAAAGTCTTGTAATCAGATTTTCAATTAATTTAATTACTTTTTAAGTACCTTATAGGGTTATGCTTATTTCTAATATATTATTTATGTATAATACATGAATTATGGCCCTGTAATGAGTCATTGTGAAGGAGAAATGTGAGGTGCTGAGTGTCTGACTTGTGTGTAACAATGAACAATATAGAAATATATATACAGAAATATAGACATTATTTTGAATTTGTTGAGCTTAAAATTGTTTTAGAAAGAAAATTTAAAGTAATTAGTAATGAGATTACTTTTCAATAAAGTAATTAGTATAGTAATATGATTACAATTTAGAGAAATAATTAGTCATTTTTAGTGGATTACTATTTTTAAGTAACTTAACACGAATTACAGCCTAGTGCAATACTTGCTTGGAGAAGAAATTCTAAAGAGAGTGAGTGATTTTGGGTGCAGGTCGGGTTCGGGTTTAAAACTGATGGTAACTGTGGGGTCAGGTCACATGGTCTCTGGTATGGGTTGGGTTCAGGCTTCATTTTAAGGCCATTCCGCAGAAATGTAGTAATGTGATTTTATGAGACCAGGTTGCACAGATTGGTGCACTAAAGTCACAAAAATTAAACACTTCACTTTTGAAGACAAAAAACTGAAATCAGAACTGGACTTTTATGGCTTTTAGTCCATGTCTGTTAGCTTTAACTATGGGGCTATTAGCGAACTGCAGAATGCTCACCCTGATGGACTTTTTATTGTCGCCGGAGATTTCAACCATGCAAATCTCAAGACAGTGCTCCCTAAATTCCATCAGTATGTGGACTTTGCAACGAGAGGGGCGAACAGGCTGGATCTTGTTTACACAAACATCCCAGACGCGTACCGGGAGGAGCCCGCCCCCACCTCGGCTACTCAGACCACATCTCTGTTATGCTAATCCCAGGTGCACAAAACCGCTTCTGAAGCAGGTGAAAACCTGGCCAGCAGGATCCATCTCTGCTCTTCAGGACTGTTTTGAGTATACTGACTGGCACATGTTCAGGGAGGCTGCAACATATGGTGACTCTACCAACCTGGAGGAATACACAGCGTCAGTGACCAGCTACATCAGCAAGTGCATTGATGATGTCACTTTCTCCAAGACCATCACCACACGCTCCAACCAGAAGCCGTGGATGACTGCGGAGGTGCATGCGCTGCTGAGGACCCAGGACTCTGCCTTCAGAGCAGGTGACAAGGTGGGCCTAAGAACAGCGAGGGCCAAACTGTCCCAGGCCATCAGAGAGGCATAGCGCGCACACGCCCAAAGAATCCACAGTCACTTCCAGGACAGCGGCGACACGCGGCGCATGTGGCAGGGCATCCAGGCCATCACCAACTACAGAACAACATCAGTTACCTGTGACAGTGATGCCTCCCTTCCAGATACGCTGAATGACTTCTACGCTCGGTTTGAGGTGCATGGAACGACATGACAGCGAGGAAGACCACCCCTCCTCCCAACGACCAGGTGCTATGTCTTACCACGGCTGTTGTGAGGAAAACTCTACGTAGAGTCAACCCACAGAAGGCTGCTGGACCAGACAACATTCTTGGCAGAGTGCTCAGAGGATGTGCAGACCAGCTGGCAGATGTTCTTACTGACATCTTCAACATCTCTCTGAGCAGCGCTGTTGTTCCAACATGCTTCAAGGCCACCACCATCGTCCCCATGCCGAAGAAGTCTTCAGTGTCCTGCCTCAACGACTACCGTCCCATCGCACTCACACCCATCATCATGAAGTGCTTCGAGAGGCTCGTCATGAGGCACATCAAGACCCAGCTACCCCCCTCACTAGACCCACTGCAGTTCGCGTATCATCCCAACTGTTCAACAGAGGACGCTATCGCCACCACCCTCCATCTGGCCCTCACCCACCTGGATAAAAAGGACTCATACGTTCGAATGCTGTTCATAGACTTCATCTCAGCATTCAACACAATCATTCCTCAGCATCTGATTGGAAAGCTGAACCTGCTGGGCCTGGACACCTCCCTCTGCAACTGGATCCTGGACTTCCTGACTGGGAGACCTCAGTCAGTCCGGATCGGGAACAGCATCTCCACCGCCACCGCACTGAGCACTGGGGACCCCCAGGGCTGTGTGCTCAGTCCACAGCTGTTCACTTTGCTGACTCACAACTGTGCAGCAATGCACAGCTCGAACCACATCATCAAGTTCGCCGATGACACGACCGTGGTGGGTCTCATCAGCAAGAACGTTGAGTCAGCGTACAGAGAGGAAGTGCAGCGGCTGAAGGACTGGTGCAGAGCCAACAACCTGTCTCTGAATGTGGACAAAACAAAAGAGATGGTTGTTGACTTCAGGAGAGCACAGAGTGACCACTCTCTGCTGAACATCGACGGCTACTCTGTGGAGATCGTCAAGAGCACCAAATTCCTTGGTGTTCACCTGGCGGAGAACCTCACCTGGTCCCTCAATACCAGCTCCATTACCAAGAAAGCCCAGCAGCATCTCTACTTTCTTCGAAGGCTGAGAAAAGCACATCTCCCATCCCCCATCCTCACCACATTCTAAAGAGGGACTATTGAGAGCATCCTGAGCAGTTGCATCACTGCCTGGTTTGGGACTTGCACCGTTTCGGACCGCAAAGCCCTGCTGAGGATAGTGAGGACAGCTGAGAAGATCATCTGGGTCTCTCTTCCCTCCATCAAAGACATTTACACCACACGCTGTATCCGCAAAGCAACCAGCATTGTGAATGACCCCACACACCCCTCACACAAACTCTTCACCCTCCTGCCGTCTGGCAACAGGTACCGAAGCATTCGGGCCCTCACTGCCAGACTGTGTAACAGCTTCTTCCCCCAAGCCATCAGACTCCTCAATACTCAGAGACTGGACTGACACACACACACACACACACATCTGTACACCATCCAACTTTTGCACGTCCAGAGTTGCACTTAATTCATGTCACTTTATACCTGGCTGCTACCTCAATAACTGCTATGTCCATAGAACACTATTTCATTGTATGTTATGTTTACATTCAGCATTTTTAGAAAGTGTCATCTTTTTGCACTACTCAGATTAGAAATGTGTACTGGTCGGCGCTGCACTGTCTCTCACTGTCTCTTACTGTGCCTATTGTCCTGTTTCCTTTTTAGTAATTATTGTACTGTCCTGTACTTTTTGCACACGTTTGCACATGCTCTTTATGTAGGAATGTGTAGGTCTTATTCAGTCTGTGTAGTCTCATGTGGTTCTGTGTTTGTCCTATGTTGTTTTATGTAGCACCATTGTCCTGGAGGAACATTGTCTTGTTTCGCTGTGTACTGTACTAACTGTATATGGTTGAACGACAATAAAAAACCACTTGAACTTGAACTTTAAGGCCATCTATAAAATTTACAGTCTTTCTCTTTCGGGGACAACAGATCAAAGATATTGATGACTCATCTTGCCTGCAGGGACATATATTAATTTTTGTCCAATAAAAACCCTCTAGAACTGCAGAGAGATCATTTGGCTGTAACGTCACAACCATGAAGATTTCTGAATGAGACATTTTAATGGCAGAGTTTAATAAATTATCTGGGTGGATTGGGAAAGGATTGAGTCCTGAAAGTTATATGATCTACTTTTATTTCAAAAGATAAAGGATAATTCCATTTTTCATGATATTACCCCATTAAAACTGATGTAATTTCTGCAACACTAGTGCCACCGAATGGAATTGCAGAAATAAACAATGTTTTCAAAACTGCTTTCTGATTATGCAAGTTGTTCAAATGGTCATATAGTCCCACCCCCAACTCACACCATTGGTTGAGTAAAATTGTTGGAGCGGGTCTAAGTGGATCATTCAAAACACACACAGGAATTTTATAGAGCCATAGAGATACAGTAGCTGCGTTTCCACTATCAGGCCAAATGAGGGCGTGCTAGTGCATGCCAGGGCCAGTTGCCCACTGTCGCATCCGGGGTTTCATCGTGCCTCCTCAGGGCTTTCTCAGGGCCAACGGCTAATGGCCTTTGGCCCACCGATTACCCTCGGGCCAAACAAGGCCATCTGGTGAGTGAGGCGGTGTCAACGTCAAAGGCGGAGTTTCGCCGAACTTGTCAGTTTGTGTAGCCAGCACACAATGGTACATGTTTGGGAATAATTTAATTGCGGGTACAGTACAAATCTGTTAAAATGCACTATGGACAAAGCGGTGCCCAAAGAAAGAACTTTCCATGGTTTGAGATCATGGACGGTGTGCTGGTTCATCGTCCTGCTGTTAGTGGAGAGACCACTCGGGACACCATGGTAGTTACAGTCGGCGAGTCTTGCTAGCTAGCTAATGTTTACAATTGATATAAACTCGATATTCTATATAACTAGATAACATGATACCTCAGCTTCAGCTTCCCTCTTGCTTGTGAAATGGGTGGGGTGTGTGACGTTGGCACCAGGCGGCATGTTAAGGGTGGGTTTTATGGCAACGCTGCGGGGCTATTGGCCTGATGTTGGAAATGCAGATGGATTTTGGTCTCGCGACACGAGGTCCGAGGCTATTGGCCCCGGCTGGCCAGTGTATAGCCCTGGCTTGCACTGGCTCGATAGTGGAAAAGCGGCTTGTGTTTACAGTTTTCGAGAAAATTAACCTTACTCATAAGTGTCTCTTTATATTAAGCTGGGATAGAAAAGAGTATTTTAATATTGAAAAAGTGACATAGATCAGCTTTAATAATATGCCGATCAGACTTTTAAACGATAGTACATTTCATGTAGCATGTTTCTGGCACTGCTTTTAGCTTCAGTTAAGAGAACATTTTATATTTAATGCAGTATTAGCACATAAAATATCCATCAATTCAAGAAAACCTATATTTAAAACCATGTGTCATGTCAAATAAGTAAAATACATTGCCTTTAAATATGAATGTCTTCCGGAATAACTGAATATGTCTCACAAGCTCTTGGCCTGAATTATCAATGCTTTCTTATGATTTTGATGTGAAGTGAAACTAAAATCGTGTTCACCTTAAATTTGATGCTTGTACTACACACTTCTCAGGACACAGTACGCTAGAATGTCTGAAATATGTAAACATGCTTCATATAACCTACCAATGCTCTGGGGTGTCAAAAATGATCACTGGATCGTTAATCTCAATTACTAAGCTTCTGTACAGTATTGTGACCTTAATTGCTGTTTACAGCTTCTGTGTTTCGTATCGTGCCGTGAAATTGTTTGGTCTCTTGTCTCTGAAGGTTGTGAGCTTATCAAAGTGATTCAACGGATAAAGGAAAGGAGAGGAAAGGAAAACAGTGATAGAGGCATACAGCGCAGTATACTGCCTAATTTTATTTTAAAATATTATCTAAAACAGAACACATTGGGCTGCCTTTTCACAATAGCATGCAGTCCTGCTATTCTGACAATTGCTGCAGTATATAGTGTATACTGTATATAGTATGAATACTTTATCCCACAATGAAATGTGCTTGAGTTGACCTTCATCTCTTTCTTGACTCATTATATAAATTGGTGAATTAAACATGCAAATACACATTTTGTCAAATCTAGTTGGCCATCTGGGTATTATTTGCATGCAGTGCTGGGTAGTAATGGATTACATGTAATATGGATTACATAATAACCTTTCAAAAATGACTTGTGTTTAGATTTAATTACATTTTAAAATACTCGTAATTAGATTACAGTTACTTTTTATGGAATAAATGATTGCATATTATTCAAGTGCAGTAAACTGTTATATGTTCGGTATGTCTTCAAATGTTTTTGTAAGAAGGGGAGGGTTGTGGAGTTTCATACACAGATCTGATACGAGCCATCAGCCAGGTGGCTATAATTATACTGAAGATGGAGCAGTAATCCACACATACAATAAATGGCAAACCGATTGCATTAGTGCGGTAAAGTTAGTTTTTCGCAAATTTCTTTTGCACTCGGCTTAAAATGTACAAGAATGCACTTTTGCGACAAATTTTGACACTTTTTTCAGCTTTCTTTTCTTTGCGACATTGATTCACAAATATAACTTATCTGGTATGTTACCACTCATTAATGGTGTTTGTAATGCTAAAATTGCTGAAGTAAGAACATTTTAAGTGCATTTTTTATGCACTCAGATACAGGCAAATAGCGAGTAAAACACATACACAAAAGTCATATAAATTCTCATTTTTTATTCATTAAGAATGTTTTTTTTTTTATGCATTTAAGCCACATTATCTCAGCATGGCACCAGCTTTTCCTACTCATATGCATGTGACATAAAATAAACAAGAATAAGATCAGAAGTAATCCAAAAGTTATCTAAAAGCAATCAGATTAAATTATTTGTAAATTTAAATAACATGTAATTAAATTAATTACATGTTATTTGTAATCAGTACCAGATTACAATTTAGAAGTAATCTACCCAGCTCTGTTTGCATGCAAAAAATTTGTGTACTGTGCACATTATGCATACTATATACTTCAGCAATAGTAAGAGTTGTGTAAGTTAGTATGCTATACCGAACACAGCCCTACACTCTTCATGAAGCCACTTATTTTTTTGCCATTTAAAGTTAGTCTCTCTAATTTCACACACACTTGTCTGGCTGGATACATATGATGCATCTTTATCCATCTTTTGTGCTTTCATAGGATTTTCAAGAGCACATGAATCATCGAGCAAAGCCCATCTTCCACAGAGAAGCTGTCAAGTGATACTGAGAAAAGAATGGAGCACACCTTCCTGGCACAGTCATCTCTTATTGAGGTATAGTGAAATAAAAAACATCTTTAGAAGTGGAAGAAGAACAGGGAAGTTCATGGCTGTTTTGTTACTATGGCAATTGTGCAAATTAACTTCCTTTATTATTTTTTCTAAATGAAAGTAATTTAGCACAAAAATAGAACACTTTACTGTGAAATCAGTTGTTAAAAAAGGGCATACAAACTCAATTGCACTACCAAAGATCGCAGTTACAATAAGGCACTTACAATGGAAGTGAATGGGGCCAGTCCATAAATGTTAAAATAATCACTGCTTCAAAAGTATAGCTACAAGAAGTTAACATTATACAAGTGTGACGAGGAGGAGGGTGGGGCCGGGGCGTGACTATGCACAGCAGGCCCCCAGTCGGGCTAATCAGCCAAGGAGAGGGATAAGTGCAGCAGGACACGGCAGTTCGAGAGAGAGAGAGCCACATGCAGCTGCCATGTGTGTGTTTGTGTGTCTTTTTGTTTCATTAAATATTACTTTGACTGTTCAGCCGGTTCCCGCCTCCTCCTTGCCCTTTTGAACCGTGTTACAACATGTTAACATGATTTTACTGTGATCAAATGTCTTACTAACCATACCTGTGTAAACTTATATCCACTATTACAACTTCGTTGCCAGGATAACGAAACCCTGTAATCCCCATGTTTGATTTAACTTTACCCACATAAAGTTAGGAAGAGATTTTATCACACTAAAATCATAATATTAACATGTATAATGTTTACATCTACTTTCAACCATTCACTTTTACTCTTTTACTGTAACCACTTTTTTAATAGATGAGGGAAGAGTCGAAATTCGTAACATGCACTGAACCTGGAACATTCCTTTAAAAACACTTAAAATTACTCTCTTTCTTTCTATCTTCAAAATTTGCTTTGGGCATTTGTATCATATCAAAACTTTAACATTTTCTAAAGCATTAAACAGAAAATTAGAATAATACTCTTAAGTAATAACAGTCTCTGAGGCAATAAACTCTAGAATAAGCCTAATCCACTTGTCCCGCCTACTCCAGATGAATAAAAGCGCTGCCTAATGCCACTCTTTGGTGGATCAACTGGA
The DNA here is from genome assembly GCF_019703515.2 of Myxocyprinus asiaticus. Lineage (NCBI taxonomy): Eukaryota > Metazoa > Chordata > Actinopteri > Cypriniformes > Catostomidae > Myxocyprinus > Myxocyprinus asiaticus. The sequence continues at coordinate 47,169,765 of NC_059353.1, read as the reverse complement.
AGCATTATCAGGAGGATAGATAATATCCCCACTTGCATTACTACCTTTTACTTACATCTAAACATAGTTCATATCATGTCTACTGTAGTGTATACATACATTTAACATTTTTAAAGAAGCACTGGAGTTATAAATCCACTATTACTCTTCTGCACACACAGCAGATTATCTCTCAAGAAGGCAGTTTGGCTCTATGAGATTACTGGCGTTAATTCAACAACACCTGACAGATTTCAGATGATACTTAATCAACCATTAGCTGGACACATCCATCTGCTTGGAAACAAATTTGGCCATAAAGCTGCCAAACTATGATTAGCGCTAATGAATTATGTTTGGGTAAATTATTTTCACCTGACAGTCATGGCTTCCTAATAATCCCCATCCATTAATTGGCTCTATTACTCCACACTCTCCTCTCCAGCAATAGCTGGTGTGTGGTGAGCATACTGGCGCGCTATGGCTGCCATCACATCATCTAGGTGGATGCGTCAGAAGTGTAGTGTCAGAAAAGCTCTATATAAATGTAACGTTCATTCATTCATTCATTCATTTTCATAGGTCACACTGGATATACGGACGGACGGACAGACAGACAGATAGATATATTTTTACATAGATGTTAAAGGAATATTCCAGGTTCAGTACAAGTTAAGCTCAGTCATTGATTACAACAAAAATGTATTTCGACTCGTCCATCCTTTTCTTTAAAAAAAAGCAGAAATTGAGGTTCCAGTGAGGCATTTACAATGAAAGTGAATGGGGCCAATCTGTAAATGTTAAAATACTCATTGTTTTAGAAGTACAGCCACAAGATGTAAACAAAATGTGTCAACATGAGATTGGTAAAATCACTAATCTTTTCTGTGTAAGGTTATATCCAATTTGAACTTTGTTGCCTTTACGACGCAACGGTTTAAACACTAAAACCCTAAAATGACCATAAAAACAATGATTTAACAACTTTACAGCTTAAATAATACACAGGTTTTAACAGAAAAATGCATTTAAGTGCTTTTATAAAATTATAAGCTTTGCATTTCTATTTAAACTCTCCAAAAAACTGGCCCCATTGACTTCCATTGTATCAACATTATGCCACAAATGCTGTCGATTGAGCTTAACTTGTATTGAACCTGGAATAATACTTTAATCAAATGTTATCAATTAAATGTTGCCTACGTGAAATGCGTTATATATTCCAGGTTCAATACAGGTTTTGGAGGGTTTAAAGGTAGAAATGTGAAGCTTATAATTTTATAAAAGCACTTCCATTAACTCCTCTGTTAATACTCATGTATTATTTGACCTGGAAAGATGTTAAAATCATCGTTTTTGGTCATTTTAGGGTTTTAGTGTTTACAGCATTATGTCATCATGGCAACGAAGTTGTAAAATTTGATTTAACTTTATACGGAAAAGGTTAGTAAGTGATTTTATTGCACAAAAATTATGTTAACATGCATATTGTTTACGTCTTGTGGCTATACTTTTGAAACAGTGAGTATTTTAACATTCACGGATTGGCACCCATTCACTTCCATTGTAAGTGCCTCACTGTAACCTAGATTTTATTTCTATTTTTTAAAGGAAGGACAAGTCGAAATATTTTTTGTGGTGAGCAACATTATGCCACAAATGCTGTCGTTTGACATTAACTTGTATTGAACCCAGAATATTCCTTTAAATTTCACGAATGTAAAATAAGTTTCACATGACATGACCAAGAAAGGTTTTTTATTCAATATCTTGGCCAACGCTGCATATCACAAATAAAACCAATTTTTATATAAACACGTGTCTTTGTTTTTATGCCTCTTTTCTGTATATCCTTTGATCACAGAAAACACTTGGGAGCGAAACTCCCTCGAATTTTTTCACAACGTCAATCAACCTTGCTATGCAAAGCAGACCGGTGGTTCTCATCGCCGATTGGCTGTGAGCCAACCAAAGAGCGATCTGATTGGACGGCGCGCTTGTCGTCCATCAACCTCCATCATCAGGTTTCGTGGCACAGAGGACTCGGAGCTCATTCGAACGCGCACACTCACAGCAAACGGAGCGACAGCGGCGAAAGTCCGGATGGTGGAGGCGACAAAACCGGTAGGTGAAATAGGTCTCTTACTTTTCATTTAAAGTCAGTAAGGTGCTGAAACCGGTCGGTTTGAGGGAAAGTCAGCCCTCGTGAGCTTTGTGGTGTTGTCATAAATCCTGGAGTTGACCGTGATTTGTTAGAGGACAGAGTTAGTACGCTGAAGTATGTGTCGGGTCAAAGCCGACGTGAGGGAAACGTCAGAGGCTCCATTTATTCCAGCATTCTGTATTCTCTGCTCTATTTGCGCTGTCCATGGTCCTGAAAGTGAGAAACGCTTTCTAACTGTACATTCTTGCGTGTTTGCGTGTAAGTGTTGCTTTTACTCTCCACTTCAGTGTGCGTGCGTGTGTTTATGTGTTAACTGACTTTAATAAATGTCGCTGTATGAAACAATTGTATTGTATATCTAATCGAAAGATTTATGAAATATTAACACTGTTCCGACTGCACAGTGAATCTGACTGTATATGAAAAGAACTCTATTTTAAATTTGTATTTTAATTGGATTTTGTTAACTAATGAGGCCATTCTAAATGCATGTTATGATCTGTGATTAGTAATATTAATCACAGCTAATCGCTTTACAGAATTATTACTCATATAGGAACCAAATCTAAGAAAATACACTGGATAAAGAACCCTTAGGAGATATTTTTCTACCTGATTTGACCCTTAAAATTATTTTCGTTGGTGTAACCTAATGGAGTCAGGCTGATGCAGTCATCATTTTTGATTTAAAACCTGTTGAGATGTTAGCACATGAAGCACATATTATAGGGATACTGGCAGACCGTTTTGACAGTGTAGGAAACATCAGGTAAGAAACATGACCTTGGGATTACTTTGTTGATTACTGCTTTAACTTAAAAACTTCAATGCGACATTCAATACAACAGTCATATTTACCATGTTAATTCACTGAGTTTGAGAGAAATCCGAAGAGACGATTACATCTCTTGTTGTACCAGCATTTTATCCGATTTCTTTTCATATTTAGTATTATATTTAGATGTCTTCTTATCCATATATATACTGTACATCCATGTGTCGTTTCAACAGTGTTTCGACTCTATCGTTCAGGTTGTGATGCACAATTCATTCTAGCAATGAAGGGTAAAAAGTAGTGTTTTAGTGATCTTTAAAAAGATTGCTCATTCATAGTTTTCCTAAAGATTGATGTCCACATATGTGGACAGCGGGCCTAAGTTGTGAAATTTTAAATGAATACCGAGCTATTGAAAGTCAGATTTTTAAAATCAAATTGTTTATTATGTTTCCAGGAGTGTTGGTTATTCATGTTATTCATGTTACATCAGAAATTAGCATAAATAATTCTGATTCAAAGTAATAGCCAGCATCATCCAATCACTGCCAACCATGTTAAAATAAAATCAGACATCATAAATTCTGAATCTATGTACTGATTACAATTGTCCCATGTCTGCCAAACATGATGAGTGGTCCAAACACCATCTGCAGCCTGAAACTGAACTTTTGGTCGGATTTTAGGAGTGAATGATCTTGGCTGCATAGGAAAGCTTTAGGATCCTCCCTTGCTCCCTATTTAGTGAATGACTTAACCACCAGTGTGCTGTCTGTCTGCACTGGTCTCAAAACAGTTTGAAATGCACCTTATATTCATCCTAACGCTATATAACGCCTCTGAAAGCAACATTTTCCAGTTTCTGGATGCATCCATTAATTCTCAATGTGATAATGCACAGTGAATATAGGATATTATAAGGAAAATGAGCCTATAGTCCACATAGTGGTCATTGTGTTTAACAGCATGCCGATTCGTGATAAATCGCTCACATTTTACAAACTGCATATCGAATGAAACTAGAGACTCTAATCTTTTGACTCAAACAGGTTTCAATGTAAAAAACGTAATTAGGTTCTTACCAGATGTAGTTTTGTTGGCATTTCTCCCAAAGACAAACTCCGCTGTGATCAGCGCCATGTCATTTGGTCACACGACTATGAACATCGAAAGTTTAACCCTTTACTGACAGCACAAAGTCTCCTGAACTGAGATCAGTTGGTTAAAATGAAATGAAATTAAGCGTTGTGTATAGCAAAGCCAAAATACAACATCCATGCATGTGGAAGTGGGGGGCATGCGAGGTTAAGAAAGGTAACAGTGTTGACTACAGGGACTTGTTTCTAGATTAACACAGAGCAAACATTGGTATTAAGTGTTCAGTGTTTAAAGGAATATTGCGGGATCAATACAAGTTAAGCTCAGTTGACAGCATTTGTGGCATAATGTTGATTACCAAAAAAATAAAATTTTCTTAAAAAAAAAAAAAAAAAGCAAAAATCTGGGTTACAGTGAGGAACTACAGTGAAAATGAATAGGGCCAATCTGTAAACGTTAAAATACTCACTGTTTCAAGAGTATAGCCACAAGATGTGAACAATATGTATGTTAACATGATTTAGTGTGATGCAACTGCAGTTATATCCAAGTTTACAACTTTGTTGCCATGATGATGTAACGCCGTATACACTTACACCCTAAAATGTCAATATAAAAAAATTTACAGCTCAAATAATACACACGTTTTAACAGAAGAATTAATGTTCTTTTATAAAATTTTAAGCTTCACATTTCTGCCTTTAAACCCACCAAAAATTGGCCCCATTCACTTCCATTGCAAGTGCATCAATGTAACCTCCTTTTTATCTTTGTTATTTTCTGTGATTATCAACTAGTGATCAACCGATATGGGTTTTTTATTGGCCGATGCCAATATCCAGAGAGCAGGGTGGCCGATAGGCCGATGCAATGCCGATATATCACACAATTTAATATAATTATAATTTATAATTGTATTTATTTATCACACATTATACATTTGCACATATACAGTGAAATTCTTTTTTTTCCACATATCCCAGCTAAGCTGGGGTCAGAATGCAGGGTCAGCCATGATACGGTGCCCCTGGAGCAGATAGGGTCAAGGGCCTTGCTCAAGGGCCCAACAGTGGTATCTTGGTGATCAACCCCTAACCTTCTGATCAGTAACCCAAAGCCTTAACCGCTGAGCCACCACTGCCTCCGACACAGTCAGATATATAGTATATAGTATATAATATAGTAAATAACATAAACATAAAATTGCTAAATAATAATAATAAAAAAGAATAAACACTTATTTAGCACTATATTTACTCAATTTCACTCTAAACTTTAACTTTGTAGAAAATAATCTAAAAAAAATTATATTGTATTTTAAATAGTAGATAGCAGTTTCTTCTGATTTCTGTTTAGTCATCAAATATTAATAATTATTTTGCCTATAAAAAAATTGTTAATATATTAGGAAGAAAGAAATAACGGTACACAGAGTAGTCCAGCAACCATGGATGGTATGTCAGGAAGAAAACACTGGATTTTCGTGAGGTTCGTGAATTACATCTGTTTTAATGAGATATCTGCATATTTTCAGATGGTATATAATAGAAGTTTTATTGATATTTGCCTTTTATCATTAGAAAAGAAAGTTAAAGCTGATGGGGAACTGCAGAAGAGAGACTGTTAGAATACGTGCTTTAGAGGTAAATAAATGAGCGCTCCACAGGACGCTGGATCTGCTGAAGTTTTGTGAGGTTGGTTTATTATCTGTTTAAATGAGATATGCGCATATTTGCAGACGGTATATGATATTAGTTTTATTGATATTTGCATTTTATCATTAGACAAGACAGTTAAATGTTATAGGGTACTGTTGAAGAGAGAGAGGGAGAATGAAACAGGTGAGCATTTTAACATTATGAGCTCAAACGCGTCTGCCACGGCTCTGATATGTGGACCGTTTAAATGAGACTGTGTTGCACACCGGTCTATTAGTGTAGTAATGATGGAACATAACAACAAATCAAACCATGACTGGTCGTTTACATGTCTCAGTCGCTTCACATGCAAGCAGGCGATTCTCAGCACCCTCAAGAAACAAATCAGCCAAAGGGGGAAATGTATCGGCCGACGCTATAATTAAATTCTGAATATCGGCAGATTTATCGGCCTCGGCGATATATCGGTCGACCACTATTATCAACATTATGCCACAAATGCTGTCACTTGAGCTTAGCTTGAATTGAACCCACAATATTCAGTAATGTTTTACATTATTTAAGAGGGATAAAAGTGGCAGAATGATCCAATAGCCAGTATGCATTCTCTGATGCATCCACATGTTGATTTCAGTAACACCCATTTTGGTAGATCGTACAGCTCTTTTCAGATTCAAAAAGACAGTAATGGTTGTGCTGTCTCCTTCATTTTCTCTTGTTCTCTTTACAGTGGTTCTCAAGTTGCCATCCTGCTATTGGGGAAGCAAAATAGGTGTCTGATGAGTGTCGTTTTTTCCAGGCGTTTTTCTGTAGGGCAAATCAAAGGCAGTAAGTCACTTGTTGTGAAGAATGAGCGATAGCTCGCGCTTTCTCTCGGGTTTATTTGGAATCCAATATGAATTGTGCTGACGCATTGAATTCGCTTTTGTGACCTAAGAAGCGTTTTCCTGCCAAAGACAGTCTGAAATGTGTTTCTGAAAGTCGACTCCCAGAGGGGAAATATAAACATCAGAGTTTTCGCTTTGAGTCCCAGGTGTCTTTTGTAACTTATATGTCTTGAATGATGCTTGTAGTTCTCTGTGGTCTCCTGTAATCTCTAGAGCATTGATTTTCTTTTGGGGTAATAAATGCAGTTTTATGCTTGACTTGTGGCCTCAATGCAATAATTGCTTTCATTTCCAAGTGAATTCTGTTGGAAAAAGAAAATTCTTTGTGATTCAGAATAACGCACACACACATTAGACATCCGTATGAGCACTGTTGAGCTGCAAGAACACTTGACGTGACACCACCTGTCTTTTAAATAAAATTTTGTTTACTGTATGCTTTTTTGGCCGTAACAGCGTGACGTTAACTATGCCAAGCAAATAGCGTTGACTTTTAGGGCTACAACTAACAATAATTTTTTAATAATCAACTAATCTAACGATTATTACATTGATTATGATTAATCATTAGCTCTTAATCGAGTATTTAGCTTGTGCCTTGACTTAAAAGGTTGTATTAAACGTACTTACTAACAATAAAGAGGACAAATCATCTATTTAAAATACCTCTAAATGACATTCACTGGATTACAAGGAAAAAAAAACCCTGAAATTTAACTTAGTAAAAATGAACTGCAAAAAAAAAAAAAAGAAAAAAAAAGAGTTTTTGTCTTGTTTTCCATTTAAAATGATCTAAAAATCCTTAAAACAAGATACATTTACTTGAGAAGCAACATATTAGATATTTAGACTTGCTTTCAGACTCGTGAAGAGGCGAGCGTCCCTGTGCCAGAGTGAGCATCAGCCAGATGCAGTTTCAGTCTCACCCCTTAGACTGGGTCACTTCACATGACTTACAGAAGCAGTGCTAACCGAACAGAGAAATGCCAGTTTAGGAGTTTGTTTATTTACATGACCCACTTCCTTATTATTTGAACTTTAATAAAGGTTGCATTAAAGATATAACGCCAGGGTGTTTCCTCTTTAGACGCTCTGACATGCAAGTTTTGCTTAAAAGGATACCAGATCCGGCTCCGCTCTATTTCTATTCACTGCATCTGTATTTACTTTTTTTTTTTAGAATTTTTGCATTATAATTCCGTCATACTTTGCAATCTACATCACCTTTGACGGTGTTTGAAAAGTTTGGAGTGTGTCTGGACTGTGAGCTGTGTTAGCTTCTTCTCACTCCTCTCGCACATCATAATTAGAGGTTGTCGATAACGTCGGCTAATCGTTTCAGCTCTATTGACTTCTGTGAATAAGGCAAATTTACATAGAAAGGAAGTGTGTTTTTCAGGAAAGAATGAAAATGACTAGAAATGCACCGATATTTTGGATAATATCGGTATCGGCTGTTAAAAGTCATTATCTACACTATTGGACATTGGCCGACTTTTTGAAAACAGCCGGTCCGATAGTTTCCTGTCAAAAGGGGGCAGAAAAACACGCTGCATAATTAGTCTAAAACTCGTGCTGTGTGTGAAAGAAAATGTCTCTTGTGTGGCATTATTTTGAATTGGGTGACAATGACAGCAGAGTTGCAATTTGTAAGCTTTGCTCGACTACACTATTACTACCGTTAAAACTCACCTTAAAGCTCGACACCGCAAGGAATATGATGAGATGTTAAAGCTAAATTGGAGGCTATTTCAGCTAAAAAGGGACAAGCTTCATCATTCAGAATTCAGTCAGCTGCTGAGTTTTCATCCAACTATATTTATGCTATATTTAAATTTGCACATTTCCATTCACACCTGAACGGAAACGCTTGATATGCATAAACTCTCAAAATTCACTTAAAAGTATATGCGCTAGGCGGAGGTGAATTTTCTAGACTTTTGCTTAAGTCAAAATACGCATTAAGGTGATGAAAACAGTTCATTCGCCATTTGTGCACGTGTTATGGGTGTGCAAAAGCTTGATGTGACAGACCCAAAGAATATTCCAAACTGGCACACAGTTCTTAGACCTTGACATGCGGAAGTGTTTAACCCACAGCTGGTCGTTTAAGTGGATCCTCAGTTTTAAGTGCGGGCGCTTCTAGGAGTATGGAAGCTAGACCCTTATTTAACCCTTATTATATGAGATATTACACTCATCCTGCATTGTCTCCTGGAAGCATTTAATATAAAGATGCTCCAATACCACATATACAACTTTCCCTGAAGCAAGGAGATCATTCAGCTGCTCCGTCATGACAAGGCGGGTCCCTCAAGATATGCGCATGACATAGTGGATGGAAACTCGCAATGATTCACATTTTCTTTAGTCAAATGTTTTGAAATGCACTTACAAATGTGAAACATTTGGATGAAAACACAGCTATTGTGAGAAAAGAACATTCAAAACATTAAGAAATCTTACTAATTTTATGTGAGTCTAACATGAGGCTATTCAGAATTCAGTTAAAGGAGTTCCGGAGTGGAATTCCGGAGTGGTGGTGGCGTAGTGGGCTAAAGCACTGAACTGGTAATCAGAAGGTTGCTGGTTTGATCCCCACAGCCATCACCATTGTGTCCTTGAGCAAGGCACTTAACTCCAGGTTGCTCTGGGGGTATTGTCCCTGTAACAAGTGCACTGTAAGTTGCTTTGGATAAAAGCGTCTGCCAAATGCATAAAAAATGTAAAATGTAAAAATGTAAAGGAATATTCCGGGTTCAATACAAGTTAAGCTCAGTCGACAGCATTTGTGGCATAATGTTTCAAATAATTTCAAATCGTCACTCCTTTTCTATAAAATAAGCAAAAATCGAGGTTACAGTGAGGCACTTACAATGGAAGTGAATGGGGCCAATTTTTGGAGGGCTTAAAGGTTAGGGTTCATAATTTTTACAGTCATTTTAGGGTTTGTTGACATTGCAACATCATGGCAATGAAGTTGTAAAATTGGCTATAACTTTACACAGAAAAGGTTAGTAAGTGATTTTATCACCATACAATCATGTTTACACGCATATTGTTTACATCTAGTGGCTATACTTTTCAAACGGTGAGTATTTTAGTGTTAAAAAATTGGCCCCATTCACTTCCATTGTAAGTGCCTCACTTTAACCCAGATTTATGCTTTTTTTTTTTTTTTAAGAAAAGGAGAGACTAGTCGTAATTCATTTTTGTGGTAATCAAGCTTAACTTGCTTAACTTGTATTGAACCCGGAAAATTCCTTTAATGTGAGGTACATTTATTCATTTAGCAGACGCTTTGGTCCAAAGCAACTTACACATGAGGAATAAAACAAAAGTGTTTTATCCTAAGGAGGCAATAATATGAGAAGTGCTGCAATACAAAGTCTCAAATTGCTCGGAGAATTACAAGAAGTTTGTGATGAAAAGATTCAAAACTTACTTAAGAATGTTCATGTTAAGAGTAAAGAATGTTATTGTGAGTTAATAATGTGCTTTTTGTGTCAGTGTTTTGTATAAAGACCAGTTACTCTAAAACGTGGAAGACATGTAGAGACTAGAGAATGTTATTATTTACATTTCTTTTGAAGTTGTGTCATTAATTATCAGGGATTTTATCCCTTAAATGCATACCTTGGGTCTTTAGAGACCCGGGACCTCATTTCATCCCCTGTACCTCTTTAGTATTTCTCAATATATCTTTTATAAATAGTGTGACACAAAAATTGCAAAATAAAAAATAAAACATAAAATAAAAATAAAAAAATGTTAGTTACTAGGTAACGTTATCTTAGAGATGGAATCCAGCAAACGTCCGGCTCCCAGCACAACACCGACTCCTACACAATTCAAGTAAGCCAAAAAAAAAAACAAAAAAACATTTATCTACTGAATCCCATCTGCCTAAGCGGGAATGTGATCGTGGTCGAGCGGAAACTAGAGTGAACATCGGCAGGGCATTTGATTCCTGGAGGGACCTTCGTTCAGTTTTGGGGATCAAAACCGACCTTGAATTGGTGTTCTTCTTATTGGACAGGTAAGTTTACATAACTGCAAAGCATATGAAATATAATGCCATAAGGATTGATCTGTGTAATTTTAGCTAAACTACAATAACACATGAAATGAATGCTAGACAGTGTTCAAGATAATGCAAAAAGACCCATTCATTAGTGTAACATAACTTGGTTATACAGAAAATATATACAATCTATTATTATAAAACAATAGCGCATCGATATATCAAAATGACAGTTGTGATGGAATCACATCAATACTGAATTGTGTCAACATATTTATAATGTACAGTCTATTTTATAAACAGCTACTGTCATCATCCACCAAATTTAGCTAACAGCTATTTATAAAGCTGGCTAGCTAGCTAACGCTGACATAGGCTGTCGTATAAATGCAGTCAATGTATCATGCAAAGAAAAGTGATTACTTCAAACTACAGTCTCGCATAGTCAGACCTATATCCACACTTTGTTTTAGCCCTGTTCCAGCACTGGAGAGTCAAATATAATATTCAGTCTCAAAGTTTGTAGTAAAACAATCATAAATGTGTAATTTTAATTATGCTACCTCATCTGTCAGCATGATGCCGGTGAATCACGTTCAGTCTCTTTGTACATTACGTCATTGTTTTGGCCGTTGCTTGCTCGCTTGCATCCCTATGGAGTGTGTGCACGAGCACGAGCAACAGGTAGCTGGCTGCAGTTCACTTAACGGCCACAGGTGTCATTAATAACAAGGGTTTCTGAATCTTACATACTGTACCTTTAATTAGGGAAGATTAACAACAGTTATGGATGGTGTTAACAATTTAATATTTTTTTTACTTCTTATTCATTTAAAAAAAAAAATAAATAAATAAATAAAATAATATATATATATATATATATATATATATATATATATATATATATATATATATATATATTATTACTTTTTATTCTTATTTCATGTACTTAATTGTTTTTTGTTTATTTTTTTATGTATTTTGTATTTTCTTTAAAATGTATATGTAAAGCACTTTGAATTGCCATTGTGTATGAATTGTACTATATAAATAAACTTACCTTGCCCATATCACATTGATTTTCTCTGCAACAATGGTGAATTATCAGTATGTCATGTGCGTGTACACATACATATTATACATGTTATTTCTTACTCAAGGTGGCGCTGTTGTTTCAGTGGTTGACTTGATTTATGTTTAACATTGCTATTTGATGAAGAAACAACATGGAAGTAACTATAGCAAGTACAACACATGAACAGTATGATATACCGTAACTATTGTCATTTGGGTGTAAATTGTGCATCTATTTAGACTCAATAAGTGCCTGAGAAAATACTTACGTGTAGCTTATGTATATTTTTGACAGCCAGCTGCATCTCATGAAATTTCAGTGTGAAAGTAATGAATCCTGTTCTAGATTTGTCCTGATTTGTTGCATTATCTCTTTGATATATGAAAATTAAAACTTCAAAATATATTTTATTTTATTATTTTATTATTATCTTGAAAATATTTTGAAAAATGTAAACTATCTGGGCATTTTGTAGGTCCATTTTTGATAGACCTGAATATGTAATATTTGGTATCTGGTGAAATTCCCATGCAATTAAGGGTTAAACAATGTAGCAAAAAAAATAAAAATAATAATAATAATAAATAAATAAATTTGCAGAACCACCAAACTATTTGTATTAGTATTGGCAGATGTTTTTCTAAATGATCAGAAATCAGTATCATCACATACATTTTGCATTGTTGCATCCCTAACAATGACTTAGCTAATTCAAATTGCACTTAGTTAATTAGATTGTGAGTAGTTTGTGAATAACTACGTTTTTTGCAGTGAAACACTGTGTGCAAAAGTAATGCAACTGTTAAGCGAATTCACCCCACACTCTATAAGCATGCAGTCATTTGAAGCCTATTTATTTCTTCATTCCTCCTCTGAGAGCATTAGAATGACATGGTTTTATCTCATGTTTTAATTGCTGTTTTGAGGGTGGTTGCTTGACACTGACATATCGATCTGATCTCAGAAAACTTCAATAATAGGCAGATTTAATTGATTGCTCTGCATTGACATGCCATGGCATAATGCCTCACTGACAGTGCAGACTGGGAATATTGATGTGTGAAATTAATTCCGAGCATGAGCCAGGAATGACTCTCACTTATTTGATCTTGTTATGGCACTGTTCTAATGAAATAGCCGGAGGAATATTCCATTTTTTGCGCGACCAAACATTCTTTCAGATAGCACACATTTCAACAGTACCTTCCGAGTGTGTTAAGGAATATCAGTGGAGTCTCTTTTAGAAAATTAGACTCCCCAACCAAAACACATTGGCAACTTTGCACTTGTTATCAGGCTTTGGGTTCTTCTTCTCCCTTGTGTTAAATTCGCTCATTATTCTGCAATATTTCCAGTCTTCTTTAATTTGTTCTGTTAGACAGGCCAGGAAAAGCATCTCCATTTAAAGGTATTCTTTGGGGGAAACTTCGGCAGCAGACAGAGAGGGTGTTAAGCGAAGGGCAGCCGATAACGATTACATTTGCGACTACTGAAAGTTGCTCCTAATGATGTGCAAATAAAACAGAGAGCATGGCTGTTGTCATCATTGGAAGGACACTCCTGACACTGCTTCTGGGAAAAGGAGCATGTAGAACTCTCATAATCTCTGAATTATCAATTAACAATATCATAATAGTACTGTTGATGTCATAGGTTTAAAAGGAAGATGATATTGTTAATATTGCTTATTTCAAGCTTCAGAGGGGAGTTTATTCTCTACACTGATTCAGGCAAAGTGAGTGTATTTAAGTCTGTCTAACCTTGTGTTGTTTGTGTCTGTGTATAGCACCTGCCGCTCTGCAAATCCCTCTGAAGAATCCAAACTTTAGAAACGAGCGGCTGAAGTTTATTTTTTAACAAGGTCACTGATTATTTTAGTCTGATCTTAACAGTTTGAGTGGCACATTTCAGGGCAGATTGTTTCTTGAATCTGTCACAGTGTAATGCAGGCTTTGCAAAGAGGCTGTTATTAACCCTTTAAGCTCTGAAGTTATTTTTAAAGATTTTCTGATTCAGTGGCATACCCAAAATGAAAGGCTTATAACTCGAGAGAGAAAAAAAAAAAAAAAAGAAAGAAATAAGGAGGGTCAAGTGTTTGGTATCATTGTAAAGAAAACGTTTAATTTTTTTAAATGATATAGATCATGATACATTCTGAGACTTTCAGCCTAAGAAACTGCTGAAAAATACAAACATTTCCTTTTTTTCTTATTTTTCTTATTTAACATTATACTGTATATCTCTGGGTGTAAATACGGTGGCTCCAAAAAACTGTGGCTTTTGTTTCGTTTCCAATCATGTCAACTGTAACTAAGTAAAATTTTGTTTTGATATGACAAATCAATCAAAATTTATAGCATTACAAAAATAATTTATCCTAGTGTCCAAAAATATCTCCAAACAAATAAAACATAATAATTGTACATAAGAACTAATTATGCATGCAAACATAACAGTGACTAAAGGTTTGCAGAGCATGCAGACATGATTTAAGTAATGAGATTTCAGAGAATGAGTTTCATTCTGTGCCATTTGAGTCATCATTGAGTCTGTGTCATATACTTGGCGCCATCTCCTGGTGGCCATATGTAACATTGTGCTTCATGTGGATTATCTAATGATCTATGCATCTGATTACCTTGTGTGTGGGTTTAAAAGGTAATCGCCTCCTCTGAGTAATTTTATGTGATATTTTATGTTCTGTTTATTTTTCGTGAATTTATAAGTAAAAACGCAGCTTATAAGCTACACTCTCTACATTTTTGTCTCTAAGTAAAACAAATTAAAGACAAAGAGGCTGGTTGTATTCTACTCTTCGAGAGCTTTAGAACAACATATGACACATGGATATTTGATAAGTTTGATGTTTTAACTGACTGCAATAATATGTACAGTGTAAAATTATTAATAAATTATCAAAACGGAACACTTCTGATTTCTCTGCAAATTTCAAAGCACTTGTTCAGTTTTGGTCATAATGTCTGCATGCATTGTAAAGTACAGCTTCTAATCTTCAAAGCGATACCTATTTTGTGTTGGTCAAGACTGTAGTTATTAATATTTTGAGAAAAATGTTTGCTCACTGGCAGGCCCATCCGAGCTTAAAGGGTTAAAGGATGGGGCAGTTAAAAACTTTATTGGGCTCGACAGCAAACCTGCGCTATATCTCATTTCAAATATGAAGAGGCTGTTTACATAGAAGTCTTAAAGGCACCACAGTAAAAAAAGACAAAAAAAGACCTAACGGTCAGAAAACATCATGATCACATGAGAACTCGGCATGATGTTTCAGAGAGTTCCGGTACCCTAGGATTGGCCACACTACATTGAATCACTAAAAAGATGCATTTCCTATCAGACATTTTTGTATTGGCTCTAGTGTGTTTACCTTCCCCTGTGGTGCGACCTGAAGCATGTTGCGTTATCAGCATGGGAGGCTTGAGTTTAGATCCCACTGTGAAACCAGGAAGTAATCACAGTTGCATTTTTCCCTCTAACATTACATTTTTTCTCCACTGATGTTTAGGTTTGTGGAATGCATATCTTACAGCTTATAAAATATGCATTCCTCTTCACTGTATTACAGTCTGTCTGTGGACATATCACATGGAAAATGGAGCTCACACATGCCCAAATGCACAGCAACACTTAGCGCTTTGGCCACTGGGGGCAGTGCATTTCACAGACTGATTTTAGCCAAAGAAAAGTCAACCTACTCTTTTTCTTCTCGATTTCACTGTGAGATCAGTCTACAGAGAAGGTGGAATTGTTCATAAAAAGAAACATTTACTTTACTAAGTTAACCTTAAGGAAGAAAAAATAAAAATATGAATGTTATGACCCATTTAAAGCCCACCTCTGGAGCAAGTCTTTTAATTTGGTTTGATTCAAAGGCCTCTGCACGGTAGCTTTTAGAGCCCAATGAAATACGTCCATTCAGTTGTGTGTGGAGTTAAGAGTTCTGGAGCTTGGTCTGTTGTATATGCATCCGAGCGATTTGACCCCACTGAGCTGAGTCACACCAGCTGTCCGTCAGCAAGCATCATACCTGAATGCATGAGAGCCTTTTTACTGTACAAGGGCCACACTGAAAGCATAATGCACTTTTAACTTTCACTCCAACCACTTCATGCACTCAACGCACGTGGCTTGCCGTACATAGTGGAAGGGTTGGAGTTACCTGGCTACGTTGCTGGTCTGACAAAACAGTTGTAAATAATGAAGAATGTAGCAGCTAGCGAAACTTCAGTGGATACAGCACCTTACAAATGTGAGTTGAATGCTTTACCATCACTCCAAGCTGTGTGAATATGTACACTGTTTAAGATACAAGTGTTGAACTGCTGGCTAACAGCTGTTAATCGGCGAATGCTTCAGTGTAGTAATAAAACTTTAAGTGTTCCATTTGGGATGATACTACACTTTAAAAATTCATACACTACATGGCTGAGTGCATAGTATATTTTGTGCAAAGTGTATTGTGTGTCATTTGGGACACAGCTTATTACTTGTAAGTAAGCCACTCGACTCGGTAAGGGTACGTTTTAGACACAGTAGATGTATGTCAACCTGTACGTTTTCTTTCTTTTGTAATATACAAAAGTTATTTTCCTGTTAAAATCATGGTTAGGTTTGGGGTTTGAGTTAGGTGTTAAACTTAGTTTGGAAAAATCGTAAGAACGCTTGTTTAAAGTCGGCATGAAATTAAAATTCGCCTTATCTATTTTCTAAATGCATCTTAACCCTCTGGGGTCTGAGGGTGTTTTGGGCCCTGGAGAAGTTTTGACATGCCTTGACATTTGCTTAAAAACATATTAATGGCTAAAGTCTGATAACACTGTATTCAGCACAAACTGGGCTACAATAATATGTGAACAACATGTATGTACATGTTAGTATTTTTGAGAAAATAAAGTTTATGCATGGTTTTTGAAAATATAAAAATAAATTTTAAGTCTCTGAAATAAGGCCATATAACACATACTAAACATTTGTTCACAAGACTTTTGAGAACTGGCTCTTGTAGCTTAGAGTTTTTGCTACAAAAATGATGTGAAAACCATCCTGATCTCTCATTCATACAAACCAATATAGTCATTTAACTTTTGTAAGACACTTTTAGTGTTAGAAAGGCCATATGTGAAAAGGCGTGGATGATCATGAATATTGATGTGATTCACACCTGAGGAGACAAAGACCCCTCCCCTGAGAGAGAATGAATGTGAGGAGACTTAATGATTGAATGTACTGTTTGTAGTTTATTCACAAAACCAAGTTTAAGTTAAAAGAAGTAATCTGACTATTCATTTTCTTTACTTAAAAATTTTAGACCTACACTACCGTTTAAAAGTTTTTAGATCTGTAAGATGTTTTAATGTTTTTAAAAGAAGTCTCATCTGCTCACCAAGGCTGCATTTATTTGATCCAAAATACAGCAAAAACAGTGATATTGTAAAATATTTTTACAATTTAAAATAACTGTTTTCTATTTGAATATATTGTAAATGCAGTTTATTCCTGTGATCAAAGCTGAATTTTCAGCATCATTACTGCAGTCTTCAGTGTCACATGATCCTCCGGAAATCATTTTCTAATATGGGCATATTTACAGCACATTTTACACATTTACACCCGAACAGATATTTGCAAGCACAAGCTTCGTTGATGATAATGAGGCAGCATAAACACTAGTTAAAATATAATCTAAACATTCATATTATTTATATATCATATTACATATCATATTGATATCATACAGCATAAACTTTAAATACCTGCTTTAGCCAAAACAACATTTAAATATAATTAATACTTGCCTATTGGGACATATTTCAAATGTCAATACTTTGAATCCTGGCTGGCAAGTCTGAAAATAGTACAACTAGTAAAATATGTACATGTTTATATAAAATAGCATGTCAACTAATATAAGTAAAGACTTACTAATCCGAAATTGTATCCTGGGCTGGATCAGGTCACTCTTTCCGCTCTTCTTCTGAGGAAAATGTGAACTCTTCGTCACTATACAGGTGCTTCCTCACCTATGTAGTGTGCCATCTTCCAAACGTGCAGAAAAGTGAATGAACTTGATGCTTTTTAAGGCACTGTTGGGGGCGTTTACTATTTGCATTGATCGCCTCAGCACATTACTGTATGAATAGAGCGCTCTGCTGGTGGGTGTGATCACATTAGGGATAATTAGCTGAGCCAGGAGAAACTGTACATCGCTTTGTTTCATACAGATTACATTGCAGGAGAATATTTGTTTTAAATTTGAATTATTTTATTTAAAAGTAGACATTTTAAGCTTTCTTTAGACATATGTTTCATGCTTGTGTAATAAATATTCGCAGAGTTTCAGTTCATTTATTTGACGTGATTCAGAAAGATGCTCGCGGAGACAGAGACGGTTGAAAGCGCACCCTGTTTATTTTCTTTATTTTACAAAAGCACAAGGTTTTGTTGTTATTGTGAGTGTGCACAAATAAAAGTAGACCTTTTATAGTTTCTAATGATGTCTTGCACTTATCTGTATGCCCAGAAATGACGGAGCATTTTAAGTTGTTTCTGCTGTTATGAGGAAAAAATCCAGCAGGAGCGTCCGTTGACCCCTGAGGGTTAATGATCTTATTGTGAACGATTCATCAATGCATACATTTTATATATATAGATATATATATATATATAAAAAATTTTTTATTTATTTATTTATTTTTTTGACCTCATAATCTGTAATCAAAATGTAATAACTCGATCTTCCGGTGAAACAACAGACTTCTCTCTGGTGACGTATGCAGGACTTCTCCAATCATTTAGTCCGCTTAAACCCTGCCCCTTTCTTATAAATACCACAACCTTGCGTAGAGTTGAACGAAGCGTCAATCGCATGTTGGTGAAGATGGCAAGGTGTATTTTTGTCTATTTTCCTTCAAAACTATCGTTCCTTAATCCAGACTTCCTTGGTTATGAGTCAGCTGGCTTGAATTTGCTCAATTTCACCGATAACCGGCTCTGACTCGAGCACCACGGTGGCAGGGGTGTGTGTCCACTAGGGATGGGCAGATCGATCCTAAAGTATCGATACTTCCGATACTGCTGTTGTAACAAAAATATCGATCCTCACACAAAAATATTGATTCTAACTTTTTTTTTTTTAAACTAGGGATATTATTATTTGATTACCATAAACATGAACAATAATCATAAGCTTCGAAGTGAAATAAAAAGGATTAGGCTACATTAGCAAATACTTGTGCAGGATGGGAACTATTTATTCTTCCACTTATCTTAACATGCATGCTGAAAGACACACAGACAAGTGCTTACGTGTTCAAACAAGAGGTATCAGTGCCTTAGAGGTAATGATAGAAAATCAGAGAAACAGCTTCTTCTGGAGTAAATTCACGCTAAAATAACAACATATCTAAAGGTGACATTTCTTATAATGAATTTGATTGTAATTGTTGTTAATAAGTAATTAAAAAAAATAGTTAACCATGGCTTTACTATGGTAATATTGTAGTAGTAACCATGGTTAATTGTGTGGTAACTATAGTTTAACTAAATACCATGGTTAAACTATATTACTGTAGTGAAACCATGTTTAATTTTTGTAAGGGTAAACAAAACAGAAGTCTAATAATTTTCTGTTTAGGCTCACAAATGTAAAAAAAATAACGACTTGAATTATGACTAAAAATAATATTTTAGGTTATCCATTTTATCCCAAGAAATCACAAAAAAGTCCATTTAATAGAAGTATTGGTATCGGTATCTGGACTGGACTTGAAATTATGGGTATTGGATCGAAAAGAAAATAATTGGTATCGCCCATCCCTAGTGTCCACTGCAAACTAGCATTCAGATCTGCCTCCGTTCCACTATGCAACGCACATATTTTCACAATCCAATTAACAACCAGTGGATAAACTCAAATCCCCACCCTACATTTTTTTCTTGTTCGATAGGTTTCACTCGGAAATACGTCACAATACAGAAGTCGGTCGTAACTTCCGTTTCATGCTGAGTTTAAAACCCAGTTAAAATCATGGTTAATAGAAAAATCATAGTAACATCTTTCGTTATTTTGTTTATTTTTCTCTATGGGAATAAAAGTCGTACGTTTTTGTACTAGCCAACTCGTACTGTCATGAGACCGGGTTGACCACGACTTCAATTTCAGTCTGTTCCTCACACAAAGCTATAGTATGACTTCAGATTATAGCACACAAGGTGTATAGACTACTTTTATGGTGCTTTTTTGCACCGTGATGTTATAAATCATAGGGCTGGGTATTGATAGAGATTTCCCGATTCGATTTGATTCCGATTCACAAGCTTTCGATTCAATTCCAATCTCGATTCAATATCTATAAATAAATACAATGTTACAATGTTCCTAAAAATTCTCTCTCAGCTAATGCTCTTAATTATAAAGGAATGTTCTAGGCAACCCTTCTATGTACAATTTGAAAATATTAATTTTACAAATTATATTTGATTGGTTTTTCATCAAATTGGTCACATTTTAGCTATTGAAAATTTTTCAGATTCAGTCTATTCCATCAATGAATGTCTTGAAATTGCATATATTATGTTGCATATATATTTTTGGTATATTTTTATTGTTTATTTGCATAATTTGTACTATTTATAAGTATTTAAATTGATATGTAGAACATGTGCTTAATCTGTACTGTCTCTTTAAGGGACAGCCAGCCAGTAAGCTTATATAACGTGCGTAATTTCTTTAGCGCATCCATGTGTGATTAGAATTAAATGTTTCTTTTTTGTTGTTGTTTTTAATCAACAACTGTGTAAAAAAAAAAGAAAGGGTATTAAAAGAGACATTATGCAATGACATATGGATCCGTGGATCTCGTCTTTGGACACAGTACGAGTTAAACCAAACTTTTACTCTCCACACGCAGTGAAAGTACCTCTGTGCTAATAACTCCTTCTCCACTATACTACTCAGTCACTGGTGAGAGAAATCTGAACATTTACCAGCCTGTGACTAATCATATACATTTTAGCCATATATCCTGAGGTTTGGTTGCACATACAAGTGATTTACTTGCATTATAGAGGGTTGCCACATAAAGTGAAAGATTGATCTTGGGACCTAATATCTAAATTAAATCTCCTTTTGTGTTTCAAGTAAGAAAAAAAATTATGGGTGAGTAAAGGATGACAGAATTTTCATTTTTGGGTGAACTATTCCTTTCAATGTGTACAGTGTGCTCAGCAGAGAGAAGTCAGCTTATTTATCTAGAGAGCTGGAACACAGAGTAGGTCAGCACGTTCCTATTAGTCAGTACACGTTTCAAAGGTAGGAGAGTAATTCTGCCTCTGATCAAAGCGATGTTCCAACTGGATGATCTTACAGGTGGGTGCAGCATAAAGCCTTTCCCATCCGTCACGGATTCATTTGCTCTTCACAGAACGCGTCACGTTGTTATCCTCTAATGCCGGTGTATGCTGACAGATATCTCGGCGTAGTGCCTTTGAAATATCACAGCCAAAAATACATCAAATACGATAATGACAAGATGCTGGTTGAGATTTTGAGATAAAGGACAACGAGACACTGTTGTCCTAATCCAGTTACAATTTGTATGGAGGAAAAATAAAAGCTGACTTATCATACCGCATTTATAGTGATGATAATCTCCAGGTCACAATTCTGATCTGATGTTATCAGGAAAACCATTTGTGATATTTCTAATCTAGTGTTTCCAAGTAGGGCATTTTCTTAATCTGTGCATAAGATTTCAAAGTTTACAGTAGGGTTCAAAAGGCACAGACAGCTTGTGAAAAAGCTTTTCATTTGCATTCTTGTATACTTTAAAATTATTCATTACAATACAAATTATATTATCAGTTTAAAAATTTGAGTGAAAAGTCTAGTATTTTTAAATGTCTTAATATTTGGTATGTCTCCCTTTTTGCGTGCCCTTTAGCTGGCATGAACAAAACCTGATGATCATGTAATCCAGCATCACAAACAAGATAACTGAAAATGTTCCAAAGTACATCATGTGAGCTTCAATGGAAGTAAAGGACTGAGCTGAGACGGAGTTGACATGCTCAATGTCACAAATGTGTTTACATTTTATTAGTGACCTAGAAATACTGCAGAATTTTAAATGTTTCTTTCTTCATTTCACATAATAACGTTTCTTTGCTTAAAATGTAAATCAAAATCTTAAAACTTTGTTTATTTCCAGGTTTAAAAATACTTGGTTTTAATGTTTCACAGTCCATAGTGTACTAGAGCTAGAAGAGCAGCTTTCAATATGAAGTTTTCAAACAGTCCATTATTCCAACAGCTAATTTCATGGGGGTATAGCTGAAAAATGAGCGAGTTAATCTGGGCTAACGTCAGCACTCATTTGGATTATTGGTACAGTTTAGTGACTTGTACAATGCAGAGTGCAAAAATGATGGTAATATTTCATTTAGACAAACCAGCAGCCCAAATAATCGATCACCCTCATTTACAAAAAGCTGTCGAGGGAAATTTGTGTGCTGATAAGAAAGAAAAATCACAAACAAATAAGATTAAATGGAGAGCAAATGGAGACTGGAGATGTTTTTCCCGTGGAAAGGACAGTAATCTCACATATGTCTCTTCTGTTTCAGATTTGCCAAGATACCAAAGAATGCAATTAAAAAGTCAGAGATTTCAATATGAACTCAATGTGACAATACAAACAAGGAGAAACATCTGAAGCAAAGTTGATACTTTACCTATTCAACTCTGCGGACCAGAGGTCAGTCTTGGAATCTGAACTTTTCATAGAAAACCATCACTTCTTACATAAAATTACAAAATAAGGCCTGAAAAAATTCGCGTCGCAAATTATCACGCCCTAGAGGTAATGGAGTAGAAATATTAATATGAATATAAAAGTCTTTCAAACAGCACATAAATACACAAATCATACACTTCCGGTCAAAACTTGTGAAACACTTGACTGAAATGTTTCTCATGATCTTAAATGTTTGACAAAAATATAACTGTGCCACCATATTAATTTATTTCATTATAAAACTAAAATGTAATAAAAAAATTTTTTTGAGTTTTTGAAATTGATGACTTGGACCAAATAATAAAGAAAAGCAGCCAATAAGTGCCCAACATGTCTGCAAATTCTAGGCAAAGAGTGACTACTTTGAAGATGCTAAAATTTAACACAGTTTTGATTTATTTTGGATTTTGTTTAGTCACAACATAATTCCCATTGTTCCATTTATGTTATTCCATAGTTTTAATGACTTTACTATTATTCTAAAATGTGAAAAAAAAAAAAATAAAATAATAATAATAATAATAATAATAATAATTATAATAAAGAATGAGTAAGTGTTTCAAAACTTTTGACCGGTAGTGTATATCAAATGAAAGATCACAATCTCAGGAATGCGACTACAGTTTATTTAGTTGCCCTCATACCACAGTTTGAAAGATTTTCAAAAGAATCACTTAGTGAAATATGATATCTGTAAAACATCAAAAACAAGTGTCTCTTTTATGTGCCGATAACATCTGCTGTAAGCTCCAAATAGCTAAAGATTTTACCTTAAGTGGTTTTCTAAAAAATTAGCCATTTTTTACTTGTCTGTGAGATCGCTTGTGTAAACAATCCAATGTTATATCTTAGATGTTCAGAACAAAATATGCGGTCCAGCAGGAAAAGCATGCTAAACAAATCATCGGAAATATATGTTATCGACTATCGATGATAAAAAGTTATACATCATCACAAAGGGGAGGACTCAGCTTTCTAATGACACCTAGATTGGGCTTCTAGTCCACTCAGAGGCCGAGATATTTGATGAAACAATGGGTGTGGTGCACAAACAGAAAATTAGACTGAATGTCTATGGATGTGCACATCTGCAAGGGCTGAAATGCGTTAGAATGCCACCTACATATCAAATCTGCATTTTGTGATGGAAGGTGATAGAGGAAAAATACATTCTTACAAATTTAGGATGACAACAACAACAACCCCCAAAATTTGTACATTTTTACAAACATAAGATTGTAAACATATACACTATTATTTATAAATAATTTGAGTCTTTTTTATTTTATTTGGGGTGGGTTCTGAAAAAATGTGACAACTTTTTGGCCTTTAGTCCGCAGTATGTGTAAATGGTGAGCTTTTAAATTTAAGTGTGAAAAACTGTAGGTGGCAGTCCAAAAATAGCCTAGAGTTGAAGAGATTAAAGACCCAAAGAAATAGCTTGACGAGCACAGTTTTCATTCTTTTGTTGATGTATTTCCCATTGAAACAAACTGAAACAAATATCATCAATATTTTTGGTCTGTTTTACTAGAACAGAAAGACTGTACATTTTAAATGTGTATATCTGGTACAGGTTGATATTGTCTCCTTATTTTGCAATCGTTTAGGAGTATACTAGCTTATAGATGGCTTCAGACCTTATAGACATGGACAAAAAGCCAAATATTTGCAATTGATTGAATGTGTTTTTCCACAGCTGTCTATTATTGTACAATCTACTATTTCATGTAAACCCAAATCCTAAACGGCATGTTAAAACAAAACAAAGTTTGACTGGTCCCTTTTCATGTCAGACAGACCTTTCCTGTATAATTAGGCAATTCTGGGCCAGAATAAGCTGCACATTGGACCAGACTTCATGCTGGCCAAAGGTTTGGCTGTGTAAAACTAACCAGAATATAACACAGGACAGAGAAAGAAATGAATAGCACAATGTAGTTGCAGCTTACAGACTGCAGTTTCATTGTGAAGTGTGCAGCATCTAGTGCATTTAAAGTGTTTGTAATGCAGTGTAGATTGAACAGAGATATTTGAAATAGAGTCTGACATTTGGTCAGCATGAGTGTTGTGGGAAATGGCTTTCGGTAGAGCTGCATGGGAAGGCTGTCAGATGGGTTTGCTGAGATGTTGACGGCATCCGGTAAGGAGCGGTTCCTTAACAGTGAGGTTCCTTAATTAAATGTTGTGGGGTTGAAGATTCTTTAGACAACTCTGATACACATGCAGTCATTTTTGTACAAGACAGGCGGATAACTTCTAAATCACTAACAAGGTACATCTCAGTCCTTTTGAAGCAGAACAATATAATGTAGTTTTGTGGAGCAACTTACTATAAGTAGCAGTTCTAATTAACTATAGCTAGCTACTTTTTTTAGGAGTTTGTAGTGTAGCTAACTACACTTTCAGATGGGTAGCTTGAATCTAGTTTAGTATTTAAAATTATGAATAGCTTGAAACATGGGAAGTTCAGTTTCAAAGTAGCTTCCTCAACACTGTTGCCATATATGCTTTGGTTGTTAAGGGTCATAGTCTTGTTTTAAACCAGCCAAGAAGAGATCAATGGAACCCATTCAGTTTTACTGTCCCTCCTCTCCAGTCACCTCAAATAAACAGATAATCAATCTTTACAGTGTAATGCAGCCATTTTATAACCACTGATTAAAGGCTACTCAGTGCAGGGTATTCTCAGCCTCAGACAGCACACCCATCGACCGCCCACATCCTGTTTACTGACCACCAGATGCATATGGCACTCAAAAATAACAAGAGCTGGCTGAAATAGCTAATCTGATTGGCTAGCGTTACAAAACTTCAAGGCTCCCCTCAGCACACGAGAGCAGAAGGGGGAAAAAACATCAGCTTACTGTTTATCGAGTGCTGAAACTTTGCATGGTGCAGAACAATCTAGAATCATGTGTAATAGTATAAAAGTCACATAACTTCTTCAAGACGTTGAATCATTTAACACCTGTGCTAAAAACAAGCTAGACAAAGCGCAGCAAATGAAATAGAACACTTCTGCACGAGATGCTGACAAAACTGCGAGATGCGGTGCAATAATTAAAGATGTTCACCAAGCATGTGTTTGCATAGGTAAACAATGGAAATACAGCGCAGATGCACACAAAAACACATTTGATTTGAACAGCCCCTAACTTGTCTGTTTGCATGTCTGTGAGTGAGAGCATGCGTGTGAAAAAGTTATGTAGGCCTATAACAATCCTGAACCCGACTCAAACCCGATGTCATGCTTGAAAAACTGAGCCAAAGCTTGGTGGTTTCTCGGGTCCTGTCAGACCCGGGTTGGAGTGCAGACCTGTAACAGATGGTTGCGGCATTATTTAAAGGGGTCATGACATGAGGAATACAATTTTCCTTGATATTTAGACATGTAAGAGGCCATTCTAATATAAAAACATATTGTAAGAACTTAAAACTTCCTCATCAAAAGAAAAAGAGCATTTCAGTTAATGTAGCAAGTTAATGTAATCCTGCAGTGAGGATAGCGTAAACATATGTGGCTTGCTGTCCCTGGCGGAGGGCTCGAGGCTCGAGGCTCGAGACTTGACCTGAGCTCGAATGCCCCCCAAATGAAGCCATGAAACGAAACAGCAAGTGGCTGGCGTCGTTGCCTCGTGAGGAGTGGAAGTGATTTGTTGGAAGGAATAAGAGGAACCAATTGATTTTAATGACAATATCCCCCCCCCCCCCCAAAGAATAGAACCTGAAATGACGTACTGGAAGGGGGCGCTCACCTAGCCTTGTGTGCCAGATGGGCAGAGGTGCCAAAGAAGATAGAAAAGACGGAGCTGCTTGCAGAGGATTCCTCATGCTAGGGTCTGCTTGGGGGATAGGAAACCAATAGGTGCAGGATAGGGAGGAATTAGAGAGTGAATTTAGGCTGAAACACTGAAAGACAGTGTCGGTTGCAGGCACATAGAAAATGGGCTCTTGCGGAGAGCTGTTGTAATTGCAACTGGAGGGCTTCGCCACGCCCGAGCAAGGGCCCCCCTCCCACCCCCAGTCGGGCAGGTCTGTCCCAGGCGTGGGAGAACCTGAGCTGCCCGGACCAGACCTTAAGCATCCTTCCAGATGCAATTCATATGATGGGAGGGGCCTGCACAGTGAATGTGTGGGGCTCGGCTGCTGCTCGAGTAGATGAGCCCATCCTGCAATCGAACGGGGGACTTCACGGCATTAGAAACGGGAAGACCTCACAGCAGTATGAACGGAAGAGCCCACAATACAAGTAAGCTCACACAGCATTCGCACAGGAGGACCCCCACTGCGATTTGAATGGGAGAGCCCTTGATGTATGTGTGTGGAAGGGCCTTCGCAGTGGTATGGATGGGAGGGCTTCCGGGTTTGCTGGGGTGGACACTTGCAGCATCTGAATGGGAGGACCCTCCTGCATTTTGAACGGGACAGCCCTTGGATATATGTATGTGGGAGGGCCCTCTTAGCGGTACGGAAGGGAGGGCTTCCGGGCTGGCCGGTGTGGACCCTCGCAGCATCTGAATGGGAGGACCCTCACTGTGATTTGAACGGGACAGCCCTTGAATGCATGTAAGTGGGAGGGCCTTTGCAGTGGTACAACTGGGAGGGATTCCGGGCCAGCCGGGGTGGACCCTCGCAGCATCCGAACAGGAAGGCTCCCAAAATATGGACAAGGTAGGGCGAGTTGCCCCTTCCCCCTTTTTTATTTTTTTAGGGCAAGGTGCATTTTCTTGATTTGGAGATGGTTTGTACGTATGCAACTACTGAATGCGTCAGATGACCACTGGCCTAGTGAGCGGATTTGGTGCTCGGGCAGGCCTTTGGGCTGCTGCGGTTGCGGCGCCGATGTGGAAGGAATGGCTTGAGTATTTTGAGATGCCGGATTAAAGTGGGATCCTCTGTAATGGAGATAGTGTGCTAGCGATTGGACGGGCTGGATGGGAGTTGAAGATTGAAAATGAAATAAATGCCCTCGTTAGAGACAATGTCAGGGTTAACAGGAAGAGCCTGTGTTTTCATGTGAATAGTTCACGCTGCATATAAGCAAGAACTCACTCTGCGATATGAATGGGTTGAGTCATCAAGCACGGCGTTCGATGTGAGGGCGTATATTAGGCGATATTTGACTGAAATTGATTGATGCAAAGATGCTGGCTTGTGGCAGACTGTTTAGGGAACACCTAAAGCGGTCCAATTGTCAATCACTAGGTGGTGATGATTCATTTAGTATGAGTGGCATAGTATGGGTTACGGAGCCACAGGGGGCTGAGACGTATGGTCTGAAAGACATGCCGAGGTTGTAGCACGTGAACAGTTGCAGCGCTTGGACAGTGCATTTGTGCTGTTTGCCGTGTAGTTGGAGATTGTCGTATGGCCCTAAAGACACCACAGTTGCAGTGCTTGAACAGCGTATATGCGCACCCGAAAGATGCCGCAGTTATGGCACTTTGACAGCGTTTGCACTGTTTGCTGTGTAGTGGAAGTTTTTTATTTTTATTTTTTTTTGAGGAGGGATTTGAGATGAAATTTGCTTGTGGAGGCAGCTTCGTGCAGGGAACGGATCCGGAGTAGGAGAAAATAAAATGGTAGAAGGGAGGGGGATAAAGTGAAGAGGGGAATGGAATGGGGTTCTCCAGCGGAGGCAACCTCACGTGGGAATCCGCTCTAGTGGCCCATGGATAGGAAGGGGCAGAGGGATGGATGTTGGCAGAGAGAATAGGTTGCGTAGAAAAACTAAGGTGTCTGGAACATATGCGAGGCAATGTCAGAATACGTGCTTTGTGATATGTACGGGCTGAATCCTCAGGCGCGGGACCGCACAGCGTTCAATGGGAGAACATACGATTCATGTGAGAATGTTTATGCTGAATTTTACTGAGCTCGCTTGTAGCTGCGAGTAGCTGGATCCGCAGGCATGGGCCTGCACAGCATTCGGTGGTAGGATGAACGAGGTGAATCCTCGAGCGCGGACTCACGCGGAGTTTAACAGGAAGAGCCCATGTTTTCGTGTGAAAAGTTTACGCTGCAAATGAGCAAGAACTCACTTTGTGGTACGAATGGGTTGAGCACGGCATTTGACGTGAGGGCGTATGGTAGGCTATGTTTGAATGAAATTGACTGATGCAGAGATGCAGGCTTATGGTGAACTGTTAAGGGAAGACATGAAACAGTCCGATTGTTGTCAGTTGCTAGGTGGGTGATGGTTCATTTGGTATGAGTGGTATAATATGGGTTACGGAGCCATGGAGGCTGAGGGTGTGGCATGTGAACGGTGGTGGCGCTTGGACGGTGCATTGGCGCTGTTTGCAGCGTAGTGGGAGTTTGTCGTATGGCCCTAAAGATGCCACAGTAATGGACAGTGCATTGCACTGTTTGCAGTGTAGTGGCCAGTTTAGTCGCACTGAAAGACGGCCTGAAAGACGGCGCAGTTGCGGCACATGGACAGCACATTTGTGCTGCTTAGGGATGTGTTGAGCCGATAGAAAACATGGTAACATGGTAATCATAGCATCTGCGGATGCCTGAACATAATAGTTGCTAGATTAAATGTTGGTAACATGTGTAAGACAATGTCAGGAAACATGCTTGCGTGACGTCATTTAAAATTGGTTTGTCATGAAATTAGAAGGCACCTAAAACTGAGCGCCCAGATGAATACTGTAGTCTGATGTTTATTAACTTAAGCGTATGGTTTGCCTTATAGATAGTTTTCCAACATAATGCAAGTAATTTCATAACTCTATATTATTGGCACAGGGTGACTCGTCTCGTTTGACGAGGACGTATGAAATCGTAGGAGTTTGTGCCTGAAAGTTGGATTTTATAGATACTATAAGAGCACCATTTGCAGTAGTGTGGTGAATAAAACGACTTGTTTATATTGATGACTTTTAATAAATCTACATAAAAACTGAAATATTGGAGTATAAAGTAAGGTGCCAAGCTGAATCGTTCGGCATCGATTTAAACCGGTTACTTTAAACTTGTGTGGAGCGTAAAATTATGATAGATTGTTGAATCCTTTTAAAATCATGCAGCAATTAAGTTGAAAGGTCAAGCTTGTAAATACAAGTTTTTAATCCAATGATTCGGGCAAAAGTAGAGAAGACTGTCTGTAAAATAAAATGATTGATTGATTTTACCTGCATGAAGCGTTTGTTCTGACGGGAGGAGGGAAAGTGATGTTATTGTGTAGAGATGAGTGGAAGTTTGTAGCAGCGCTTGCTTCATGTTTTCGGGGCTGCAAGGCGATCTCGAACGCTGAGAGGAGGCAAGGCGAGTTTGTGGAATGATTTTGAATGAATTGGGACGTGGCACATGATCCACTTCTTGTGGAGCCGAATTCAGCTCATGTCTGTTCGGACAGAGGCTGTGTATAACTGCAGTGTGCTGTGTAATGGTCAGAGCGAGTGCTGTGCGGCAGTGAGCTCGTGTTAAAATGTCTGCGTTGGTTGGAAAAGAAGTTGTAATTAAAGTATCGGTCGATTGGAAGGAGTTCACAGTTGCATGATTGCCCCTGTGTTCCGGATGGAATAAATCGAGCTCCAAAGGGCACACAATCGTGATATTCATGTTTGAAGTTGACAAAGAGAATCGCTGAATGGATCACGCCCTACGTTTTCCCTTACGTTCAAATGAAGCTGTATTAGAACTTGAGAGGCATGAGCCGGAGCAGCACCTGTTCACGGAGGCTGGCTTACGCGATGAACCGCTTTGGGTGGAAATTTAGATAGGAGAACATATGAGCAGCCGTAGAGAGCTGTTTCACATGTATACAGAGCTGAAGCAGCCAGTTTGTGGAAGCAGCTTCACACAAAACTGACCACTCCGGGTGGAAAGTTTAGATGAGAACATATGAACAGTTGTAGAGAGCTGTTTCACATGTATACAGACCTGAAGCAGCCAGTTTGCAGAAGCAGCTTCACGCAGTCGGCCGCTCCGGGTGGGAAATTTAGATAAGAGAACATATGAGCAATCGTGGAGAGCTTTCACATGTATACAGCGCTGAAGTAGCCGGTTTGCGGAAGCAGCTTCATGCAAAATGGACCATTCCGGGTGGAAAGTTTAAATGAGAACATATGAACAGTTGTAGAGAGTTGTTTCACATGTGTACAGCATCGAAGCAGCCAGTTGCGGAAGCAGCTTCACACAATGATCTGCTCTGGCGAAAGACAGAGTAAAAGTAGCCCTTAAAGTGGTAGCAGTCGATGCTGTGAAATGAATGAGCTGCTGTGGCAGCTTCTGTTGAGATGAGGTGATTTAGACAGAAGAGCTATTCTGATGAAGGTGATTGCTTTGCAGCAGAGTTGCTATCCGATGATCCGAGTCACTTGCATATGTCTGTTACAATGTGTGGGGCCGAATGCCGGAAACTCCCAATGCTACATAGAGGTAAGCAGCTGTTTATTTACTCTTATTCTGGCTGTGTGATTGGTCGGATTAAATGAACTTGCTCCTCCCGGACTTTATTAATAAAACATCATTTATTTAAATCATGCTGCAAAAACATCTCATTTTGGAATTTGTGCATTTTGTGACATAACATGGAAAAATACATCAGCAAAAGACTGCCTCTACAGCAAGACATCGACACCCACTTTTACAAAGTCGCACACTTGGCCCCGCCCACTGGCACTCAGACAGGTGAAGTGGAGCGAAATGGGCCTCATCTGTCATGGGAGAGCCATACACAAAAGGGGACTTACACAGGACACCTTCCTAAAGGTTTTTCTACATAAACATGCACTAGACGAACTGCATTTATCATACATCTTGCGCCACTTTTAAAAGACGCAATGTCAAGTTATAACTTTTAGTGATGCCCATTCTGTGTCTAGCTGTTTTTAGTGTATGCTCCCATCTGTGCTATTTTTAATTGTTAGTCTATTTAAACATGCACTAGATGGACGTCTTTGATCGTTTTGATGCGTTTCCAGCGATGTGTGCCACGTTTTAAAAGTAACTTTTAAAAACCCATCTGCTCTGGTCCATTCAACTTCTGCTTTCAGGTCATATCAGTGTGGCTTGCTTATAAACCAGTCACAATATGATACAAGCTTGGCAAAGGAGCTGTTATCGAAAGATGGTGCGGTTAAAACACTATTGGACCCAACTGAAAAAACATAATTAAACAGTTTAATTCATGAATGTTTCAAATGTCATGACTGTTTTGGTATTTTACAGGGCTGCTGTGCTTGAGTGAACAGTTTAATATATTTGGATGCAATGTGTTGGATGTGCTTTATGTGTAAACCCTGAAATTTAGTTTTATAATGTTGTTGAGCTGGTTCATTCTCTTCCGATTGAGTTTCAAATATGGCTGTATTTGAGGGGCTGCACGATGTTAGCCAATCATAACAGTGGGCATTTATGTTGAAGTTTTAAGGATATGCGGAGGCCAAAACTGAGCGTTTCAGACAGAGGGCCAGAGACAGGGTGAAA
Organism: Myxocyprinus asiaticus; assembly: GCF_019703515.2. Classification (NCBI taxonomy): domain Eukaryota; kingdom Metazoa; phylum Chordata; class Actinopteri; order Cypriniformes; family Catostomidae; genus Myxocyprinus; species Myxocyprinus asiaticus. Next base: position 47,137,850 of record NC_059353.1, on the reverse strand, counting down.
AATATATGACTAAATTATGACTGTTTTGGTGCAAAAAAAAAAAAAAAAAACAGTATCAGTGGACCTCAGGGAAGATAATAAAATGATTAAAAAAAAAAGAGTGTCATGTGTCATGATCCCTTTAAATTATTTTTTTCCTCACCATTCGATTATTGCTATATCATCCATTTTAGAAAAGCATACCCCTAAAATGTACATAATTACAAATCGAACTGTAGTTGTACACTTTATAGCCTACATCTCTTTCTAAGTTGGCTGTTCTTGGCCAGAATAAGCTGCAAAGTAGACCAGACTTTATGTTGAAAGTCAAAAGTGCAGGGAGGCTACTTTTACATTGCTCCACATGAGCAGGTGGACTTCAGACGAAATTACCTCAAAGTTATTAACAGATATTTTCAAGTTGTTATTATCAGTTACTGCCATGTTACTGTATCTCTTCAGTACATGGGCAGGGAAAAGGCAATCAATGTTCTTGAAGAGGCAGCAGCCAGACTGCTTAAGAGATTCTGTGCCAGCTTCAGTCTTCATAACTGACACCTCACGGATCGGATATTGAGCACCACAATGTATTACCAATAAGAGCCTGACTGTTCCTAGAGTAAAGGCAATAACTCACTACGTTCCACAATCAGCCACGAAATATTTCCCAGATCCAGATTTACTTTAACCTTCAGAATGCTTTAGCCTGCTATCTCTAATGCTGCAGACAGGCAGCCGGTTGCTTGAAACTCCTTACTGTAAGTTAAGAAAACCCTTAGTGACAATAGCCTTAAAATGACAACTAAGGATTTTCTTATTATTATTTACTCCCCCTCGTGTTGTTCTAAACCCATATGACTTTCTTTCTTTTTTTGGTACACATAGGAAGAAACATTTAAAAAAAGAAAATCTGCTCACTTATGTCATACAATGGCAGTGGATCGTGACTATTGGTCAAAGAATGAAATATCAACAGTGCACACAGTAGTCCAGCAACCACAGATGGCATGTGCACATGCCAAACACTGATTAACATAAAAAAGATACCTTTTATGGCGTGTTGTGTCACATCTGGTAAGGATACAGTGTGACTGTGGCTTCCTCAGCCTCTTCCATCTCACTCAGTTCGATTTCCAAGTAGGCTACTTCGGTTCAAACAAATAAGGCTAGGCATAGAAGTGCATCTCATCGACTCTTCAGACATGTTTTGTAAGTTCGGTTCTCTGGTTTGTGTGCAGCTATGTTGTGTTCTGTTCTAAATCTCTTTTTAGGCCACATCCACACTAATCACATTTTCGTTTGAGAACTCCATTTTCAGTTTCCTAATGTTATTGTTTTCCAAAGTATGCTGTAATGGAGAATGTTTTAGGAAAAAATGTTCTAGCATTCTAGTGTGAATTAGAAGTGTCATGCTTATGTGACTGTTTTATCAAATTATTAGTCATTTGTATTAGTACTGAGTAGTCAAATAGTTCTACGACTAGTTGAAGCTTTAGGTCTGTGTCAACAAGTTGCATATATGGACAATTCATCTGTCGACAAACTGTGTCCTGAATCCTGATATATTTGCCTGCAATTTGTGTAACTGGGGCCTATACCATGAATCCGGTTTAGGCGGCTAGCCAGGTAAGTTTTAGTTTAGTTTGCATCGACTTGGGGTTTTAGGTACCATGAAGGTGGGTCAGCTTTCACTGTTGTTGATTGCCATGGTAACTTAATCTACATGGCTATCCTGCGCCGTAGCATGTTTTGTTCTGGGTAACAGATGTTGAACCAATCAGCTGTGAATAACGTGACATCTCTGACACAATGAAGTCACTCACCCGGGTCTCTTAAAGCACACTTTACAGAAAAAGAATCTTAGAAATCAACAAAATCAACTCTTGATGATGAATTATTTAAATTTAAATGATTGACAATTTTATTTTACTTTATTTAAATACACTATATTTGTTTTTCATTTTTTCTACTAGAGCCATAAAGTATAAAACATCAATAAACATAATATCATATAACAGCTAGTAAGATGGATTATAATACCTGCCAATAATGATCAATTTGACAATATTAAAAGCCTCATCACACCACAAAAAAGCTACAGTATAGAAAGGGATGACTGACCCTTTGTTTAACTAGCTTCATGGTATAGGCCTCTGGTCAGAGTCAATTTGTAATTAAGAGAATGTGAAAATAAAGTGAAATTCAACTTTTCACATAGCATGTTATATATGTGCTATATGGTGCACTTCTAAGATGGTCATTTAGAGTTAATTTAGATTGTTAAGCCAAAATGATTCTGCTCTGAGACTCCTGAAACTAACCAAGTGTAGAGGCTAATGGAAAATAAAAGCGAGTGGGATGATTGTTTTACATAAATATAAAACATGAATTCTCCATGACTATTCAGCTACTTTTCTGAATGACTAGTGGTCAAGTCATAATGAATAATCGTGCAGGCCCCACTTTGTATTGCAAATATTTGTATTTATTTATTTACTACTAATAAAAAAGAAACAAGCTAGACATTACTGCCCTGCGAAGGTGAAATACATTACTACACATTTAAAATGTCAACATTTTGTTTAAATCGAGTTTTATAGTTAAAATAGTTGAAAATATGTGAAAAATAACGTATTAAATGTTTAACGCAATTAACCATGCCCTGTGCGTAAATTCCACTATAAGGAATGTTCCTACCATTGGAGCAATTCAAGCTTGATGTACCACCTTGATGCAGTAGGGGCAGTAAGCACTCCAGCTGTACTGGCAACACGCCTAGTCAAACAAGCAAGCAGGCAGAACAGCCTTCCGTAGATGATGCACCCTTGTGGTGAATGACAGATCATCTAGGCAAAAAAAAAGAATGCTGGGATCTCAAGATGGGTTTTTCAAAGTTTAAAGTACGTTTAAGTTGACACAGCATCCTAAAAACATAGCACTTATGACTAGGGGTGGGTTAAAATATTGATTTTCCGGTGCGATCTTCAATCCCAAAATCGATTTTTTAATCTGTGCGCAATCCTCAATGAGAGGAAATATTATAGTGTGAAAACCAAATTTCACACTATAATATCAAACATGTATATATTTTGCTGGTAAATGTTTAGATTTCACTCAGTAATTGTGTAGTATAGTGGTTGAGTATTCAGTAGCGAGATCCTTTCACTGCTTGCTGAGAGTAAATGTTGTTCATGTAATGTGTGTCCAAAGACAAGATCCACGCAACCCATTTGTCATTGAATAATGTCTCATTTAATACCCTTTCTGTTCTTTACAGTCAGTTGTTGATAAAAAAAATATATATATATATATATTTTTTATTGTAATCACACTCAGCAGTGATAAGATAAAGCCATTTGAGTCTCTCTCATTAACATGCGCTCATTTACAGATGTTCTTTACAGAACAGCCGGTTTCTTTAAAGAGACATTACAGGTTATAGCACGTGTTCAACAACTCAATGTAAATACTTGTAAATAGTATAAATGATGCAATTAAACCATAAATATTTAACCAGATATAATATATGCAATATAATGTCATATTTATTGATCGAATACATTGAATTGTTCATTTTTAAAAGCTAAAATGTGACCAAAATGATGAAAAACTATAAAAAAATATAATTAATATAATAAATATTTTCATAATGTACCTAGTAAGAAGGCCCCCTGTACAATTAACAGCATTAGCTGGGAGAGAATTTCTTTCATATGTAAGCAAAAGTGACATTATATCTAAAATATAACCATGTGAATCAATATCAAATTGAAATCGAATAGAACCGAGAGCTTGTGAATCGGAATCGAATCGGGAAATCTGTAGCAATACCCAGCCCTACTTATGACTAGAGGCACTGAAAACTAGTGAGACATGACACAACCAAAGTGAGAAATTTCAAAAGTGTCTGTCACCAATTATTTATTAATTAATAAACAATTACAGAACAACAATTCAAAATAGAGCAGAGGGGAGGGAAGTAGGTCAATAACAGGATTTTGTTCAGTTATATAAAAATAAAACAAACCGTATTTTCACTTTTAAAGCCACTTTTTGTATTGTCTAAAAGGTTAACTTGTTTGTTGCCACAATATTATATAATTTATTTGAATAATCTGAATTGTTATATTTATTAGGGCTATATATTATTTTTATAATTATTTTATTTATTTTAAAGTACCTTTATTTGGGGGTCTTTCTCAGTAAATATTGGTATGTGAATAATTGTGAATAATTCAATTAATCGCCACATGTAATAATTTTTAATCAGTAGCGATGCACCAATGTATTGGCTGCCGATATATTTATCTGCCAATTATTGGCCAAATTAAAACATCGGCATATCGGTTGTATGAAAACGCAGATAAACCGATGGTTTATGTATAATTAATTAGTAAAACATTGTAAACCTCTGTGAATTCAAATGCACAATCCAGAAATAATAATAGCCACAATATTTAGAAGACTTCGGTATGATACCCATTAATGCTACATGATTGATTAAATTAAGATTGAAATCACAGCATTTTCTTTTTTTCAAATCAATCATATTTAATTATTTTTGGTATCTTTTTTTATCTTTTTATCTTCTATTTATCTTCATCATATCATTGTGGCTCTCTTAAAAACATTTCAATTAATTTAGATTCAATCCATGTTCAGTGGAAATTATTTATTGTTAAAACAGTAAAAAAGCTTTTGTACCTCTTTGTACATTGTTAAAGCATAATCCCAAACTAAAATCTGATGACAAAGTATGTAAGTGGCAAAAAAACGGTATCGGACAGAAATGTTCATATCGGTGCATCTCTAAATAACAGCCCTAGTTGTAATAGTACACCGGTACATTGCAAGTATGTCAAACAAAATATAACCCATCTTATCAATTCAGGCCTGTTCTTTTCATTCATTCTCCTCTCCTTTAACATTCCCTTGTACTTTAACACAGCATCTGAAAAGGAGACATTTGCAATCAAATAAACCTTTGAAGTGTAAACCTCAACTGCAGGTGGTCTGCCTTTGGCATACTAATGAGCAGGGGAGTGACACATCAACATAGGCATGCAGATGAGATCCAATTCTGGTGTTAGACCCAGACATCATGATGCAAACAGGCCATAGACACAAACATCTGTACTGCTATTTAGCCAAGTGTCCATGCAGAATCGTTATTGCATGGTCATCATGCCAGAAGGTAAAGAACACAGAATCCAAGAATACTAGACTCTTGTTTATGCCTGTGGACAGACAACAAAATTTCAGTAATACGCTGAGACATATTAAGGTGCCATCCCACTAGCCAACTGGAAACAACTTGGGGTGTTTTTGCTGAAATCTCGCCCTCTTTTTGTCAAAGACATGGGCATCAGTTTGTATTCAAAAGTAGTGGGACAGTGGTGCTAGAGCAACTCATGGCGGAGGGTGATGACATGGTCTGCTGTAGAGTGTTGGCTCATTTCCAAATCAAAACTGAAATGTGAATAACTTATTGATAACATTACAGTTAGATACAAAATGAACAGAATAATTTAACCAACAATTAGCACACTGATAGTACATTTGAGCAGGTCAGCTGTAAAATATCTTTTAAGACTTGTTGGTCAAGTGGTGAAATTTTCGAGTTGAATACGAGTGTTTTTTGTTTTTAATAAAGCGAAATTGCAGATGTACAGCTGAGTTTGGTTTTGGATTTGTGCAGACCTCTCAAGTTCTTCCACACCAGTAAATCATTTCTATATGAACCTCGCTTATGTGCACAGACTGAATATGTTTGTCTTATGAGAGTGCATGGCTGTATGCTTGATTTTATGCACCTGCTAGTAATAGGTGAATCTGAAATAGCTGAACTTGTTAATTAAGGGAGTGTGCACATAATACACTTATATCTAAAGCATATAAAAGCTCATTGTCATCAGTCAAAGCTAAGCTATTGTTGTTGAGCACTGAGGCTAAGTGGTTGTTGTATAGACTCATTAGCTCTCTTTGTATTTATTTCAGTGCCACAAAACAGGCGTCATGTTGATTGATGCATTGCTAGCTCACATATATCACAAAGTCTATGCGTAAATACATTGCCGTTGTCTCATTTACCAATGCTTACCAATTTGTCGCTCAGAGCTTTTTAACACCAGTGCCAGCACCGGGCTGTCAGTTGTCGTACTGGTGATTGATATCTGTTAGAGATGCGATTGCTCGCTGCTATTCAATAATACAAAAGCCACACTCCTTGCAATTGAAGTTGCCTACGGCAGAAGCGAATATTAGCAGCTTGTCATGGCTTCTTTCTCTCTATACTTCTTAACTACACCATGCATGAGATTCTTTGGCTCGTAATGCAGGTAATGAATATATAAACGGTCAACAAACTAGCTTCTGTTACACACGGGGGATGCGAGAATACAGGTTGCCACCGGCTTCTCTATTTCTTACTTTATGGTTCCCCAGTCTACCATAATAACGTTTAAATTTTTCCTTTGGGAGCAGCTAAAATGTTCACTGAGATCTTAAACAAGTAAAAGGTATGCCTGAATTTACATGCTGGTTCAGGCTGGATTAACCAGTTCACTGGTTAATCTAGCCTGTTGGGGACACCAGGGACCTGATTTGAAACATTCTTGACCCTTCTATTATGTTTGGATCATTTTTGAGCCCATTTAAGAGTTAAAAACTATGGAAAATCTAATTCTAAACTTGTATTTGGTCAAAATGCCTTTGGATTATTTACAACAGTGAATTAATAAATAAGTAAAAAAAAAAAAAAAAAATTGTTATAACATTTTATGATCTACATAAAGGGATCATGACATACACTTTAAAAAATATAAAATAATTTGTATTGTCTTCCCTGAGGTCCTCTGATAATGTTAGTTAAGTTTTTTGTTTTTGTTTTTTGCACCAAAACAGTCATCAATTGGTAATATTTGATCATTTTAACTTTAAACTTCAGTGTAAGAACCCACTGTTCTGATTGGCTAACATTGTGCAGTCCCTCAGAGACAGCTATATTTGAAACTCAATTGGAAGAGAATGAACAAGCTCTACAACATTATAAAACTAAATTTCAGTGTTTACGCATAACGCACATCCAACACATTGCATCCGAATATACTAAACTGTTCACTCAAGCACAGCAGCACCGTAAACTATCAAACAGTAACGACATTTGAAATATTCATGAATGAAACTGTTTACTTATGGTTTTGCGATCGGGTCCAATAGTGATTTTAAAGCGTTAGTTCACCACCATCCCTTTAACTGCCCCATCCTTCAATAACAGTTCCTTTGCAAAGCTTGAATCGTATTATGACTAGCTCACAATCAATCCGCACTGATATGAGCCGAAAAAATACAGTCCAAAGCACTGTCATTATCAAACAAATAGTATTTGTACATATTCTAATTATTTTAATTAGAATACTCAAAATCTTTTACTCAAAATGAAGGGATAACTGTATATCTGTATACTGTAAAAGAGTAGTACCACAATTGCTGAGTAGGTGTCAGATGAAATACTACTTTAAAAAGCTTGTGTTAATTATGAAATACAAGTCTATAAAGAATTTCATGTTTATAACCAAAAGGGAGGTGCTGTTTTCTTATTTTCTCACCTAAGAAAAAGTATAGAATATATATTTTGTATTCTCACAGATACTTCTTAAAAATGTTCTTATATTTTTATAATATATATATTTTTAAATATATTATACAAACATCTTATCCTGATTTATCCTATGAACTTTCTTAAATTTGTTCTAAATATTTTAAAGAATCCAGCCCATCATGACATAAAACACGATACACCGTGACCCAATAAAAATGTGACATCTTGCCCTGACTTGACATGTATGAAAAATACCTTTGAGAACACAGTTCAATCATTATGCTAAAATCTACCTTAATTTGTTAGTTGACTCCTGCGTGATTGTACTGTATGCTAATGTGATTTTATTGTGTTCACTTGATTACCCATCAGCTATAGCAAAATTAGGATATTGGAATTTTAGATTGTAGGATAGAATTCACACCCTATCTTATCCTAAAGTATCCTATTCTATGCCAGTCAAACACTAGGTGTTTAAAAACCAACATACAAAACCACTGCTAGAGAAAAGTGGACTTCTGACTCTAAACCTCATAGTTACTGAGATATAACCCTTGTGACAATTTCCCTGTGCGACAACTAGCCCTGGTCTTACATTGGAAAGTTTGGGGGATAAAAAAAACATGCATTATCCAATTGTTTGGGAGGACAGACTGGCAGCTCCCCTGAAGAGTGTGAAATAACACGCTCGGAGTGAGATGGTAGGCTTTGGTTTGTTGCAGTGGGCTGCAGTGACATGCATGTGAATCTGAGAGTGCTATGCTCCAGGTGGCTGTCTGGGTTTAATGCGACTCCACGGTGCCTGTTTGAAAATGACAATGCGTTTACAATATGAAACCATATGGCGGTTTAAGCATTTGGATGGAGTCACTGTACCATTGTGCTTTTTTTCTATTCTTGTGCCTGTGTGAATGTCTGACAGTATGCCACATGTTTACTTGTCGCTACTCTAGAGACTATGTCCTTGCGGCTACGTTCTTTCTCTCTCTTCCTCTCTCTGTTCTCCTTTTTTATCCTCTGTTATCCTCTATTTTATCACTCTCCAAGCATCTCCTTGTAGCTCTTTTTCGATAGAGATACTTTCTTTGTAGCCTCCATTGACTGACCGTATGATGAATTGTTCACAAAACTGGGAACCACTTTTTTCGATCTGGCAAGTTCTAATCTGATTGGCTGGCTAGTTACACAACTTCTGGGAGTAAGGGCACACAGGTTTTTTTTTTCATCAGACTGACTTGGAAGAAGTTGTGTTTACAAGGTAATGGGTTCATACATTTAGTGCTTTTGAGGCATAAAGTGGCAGCAAGTAGGCATAAAGTGGCATAAAATCTTTCAAAGAAATTCAGATTTTGTTTGAGGTGCTTAGTAGCAGGTTAACTAGATATTCACAAGCAGAACTTAAAACCTAATCTGTTTTCTGAATTATGTCTTTGAAATAATCAGTTTAGTACTTTTATAGGGACAGATTTAAATCACAAAGTCTACACACATTATCCAATATTAAAAAATGTTTGTACAAATGTTTGTGGAGGACTTTTACCATTATTTGAATTTTTCTATTTCAGATAAACCCGCCCCTAAACAGAGCACAAACAATCTGTGGGTGGTTACTGCTTTATGTCAGTCAGATGGTCTCTTTCAGTTGAAGTGGGCGGTTCTTGGCCAGAATAAGCTACAGTGTGGCCCAAACTTTATAACCTTGTCAAAAGGTTTATAACCTGTCAAATACATATATATATATATATATATATATATATATATATATATATATATATATATATATATATTGTTACGGCACCGCAAGTTATGCATCTAGTGTGCAACTTTGTTCAAGTTCAGCTGTGCACTCGCTTCATTGTCTGTGCAGATTTGTGCAGTTTAGTATAAGCTCAGTTGTGCGTTTGCAATATTTTCTGTGCAGATGTAAGTGGTTATATTATATTTACATTGTTGATATTTCTGATTAAAGGTGTTGTAAGTGATTTTAGCCATTCTAGAATTTCCACAAACTGAGCTGTTGGATTAGCCACGGCCCCTCTTTCCAAATCCCCGCACTCCAGAGATACCAAATGAGCTTTATTGAGACCGATATACAGCAGAAACAGTTGTCAAAAACAACAACAGCAAAAACTGACCCTCAACTGACAACTGTCATGAACAACATAGCATAAAAATGGCATTAAGCCTCAATAATTAGCTGGAACTACAATATTATGAGATTTGCACAAAATGATTGACAGGTAGAAAGTGTCAAAGAACGCGGCCTGCGGACACATTTTTGTTCGCTGTTTACAGAGTCTAGAGCTATCTCACGACACTTATTTCATTAATATCTTTCAGGAAGTAGGAAACATTTTTGCACACCTTTCCATGAAAAGATCACTACAGCACCTTTAATATGATATACATAGGATGCGTTCGAAAAAAGGGGATTAACCCATTAAGCGCTTTAGTTTAGTTTAACTCTTTAGCTCCGGCAGCTCAGACAGAGCAATCCTCAAAATAGTATGACTGGATCTTTTGACAAGGTTTTATTCGACAAGGATTTTCTTCTTTTACAAAAAAATAAAAAATTTAGTTCATTGGTAAAATCTTGCAGTGTTATTTCTTTTACAACATATTTTCATCAACAGTATGTTTTATGTAGAATTGTTTCATTATCCTCACGATGCCTTTTATTGTCCATCATGTCTGTGTAATCGGAAAATTCTCTTTAAAACCGGAAAGTCCTGTCGAAAAAAAGTTGACAATTGAAAATCTATCAGCCAAAGGACCATTTAATGAACCATTTAATTATTGTCCAGCTGTTAACTGATATTTAGTCTTGTTGAATCAAGACTTAATCAAGTTTAGCTGAATCAAGTTTAGCTATACTGTATTTTGACATTCTGGAATATTTTTATCCGTTGACTTTTAAATGTTACCGATGTTAAAGATAGGCTATTGGTGCAATAACAGCCAATGCTAACTTTTTTTTTAGTTTTGTATGGTATTCTGGGTATTTTGTGATATTTTACAAATTATTTGTTTCTATTCCTTGTTCAATACAAAACATTTTAAAGTTTGATCCATAATAAACACATAATTTGTGCACACCCCCTCCCCCGCCCTCTAACCACCATGCAACTCCGCTCACCAGTGTGGTTGGCACTTAAACACCACAGCGATAAACATTGTTGCCACCGCAACAGCCCTAGACAGAATGTTTTTTGATGTACAACTCTGCCCCTTTGGTTTTTATGCTGCTATATTACATCAGGCTGGATCCCTATGGAGAAGAAGGGTTCAGTTATTTTTATCCTCCCACAGATGGGACTTTTATGTAGATTGTGGCAATATAAAGACAGTTGTTGTTTAAGATGGTAGATAAACTATATAAGCTTACATTCAGCACACTCTTTTTACCCATTGCTACTTAATAGGCCTACATTTATTACCTTATAAGTTTAATATTTAGATTTAGGGGTTTAGAACAAACCATAACCAATAGAAATGCACCAATACCAATTTTTTAAGACCGATAAAATTACCAAGTACCTATTTTTAGGTATCGTCCGATACGAGTACCGATGCGAGTAGTTTTGTGTTTGTATACGTACATATGCCGTTCTATTTGTATTTGATATCTTTATAAAGCCAATGGTAGCGTTTTCAGTCATTAAAAATGAAAATGACTGTCAATTTCTTTTAACCTTATGATTTAAGGAAGCATAATTTAAACGTGCAGATGTGAGTTTGCAGCCTGTGTGTGCTATATTAGCGACACTTCTTGTTATTCATTCACACACACGCTGCTTCCATAATTTGTCATATTTTATGAAGGTCTTGGCCTGTTGTTCTTGTTTTGATGCCTGCTGTATCTTGGCAACCTCAATAAAGTAAATTATTTCTCAAACAAACAGGTTTTATTTATCAGCAGCTATTCAAATTAGGGATGTGCCAGGGTGGTTGACTAATCGACTTAGTCGTCTAACAACTGACTAGTCGATTAGTGGGGTCGACTACTAACATGAATATTTTTAGTGGTGGTGGTTTTAATGGGAGATTCAATTCTCAAATTAATGTATTTGTTGAGACGCAACTTTAGGTTTAGTCTTTTTATTCGCTGTTGTTACAGCAAAGTGCCCCATCAACAATATACTGTATTTCAAGACGATCACTGTCAGACGTTAAATCCTCTGCTGTTAGTAATATTCCTGTATTTGTAAGGTGCTGTCGAGAGGTTTAAGTCTTTGCTGATTCTGTCTGACACTGCTTACATAAATAGTTGCAGAAAAAAAAGTTTAAACTGCTTGATGTCGTGAACTAGATATGTACCCGCAATATTATCTTGCAGTTCTGCGCTTTTGAATGTGCAGCGAGGATCGCCCTGAAGCACGCTGGTTACATCTGCGTTCAGGATGCGCATAAGTAATTTCATTCTTCTCTATATTGGAGTTTTTTTTATTTATTTCTTTTACTTTAGTAGTTTTTTTTGTAATAAGAGATTATAGTAATTTAGCCTATTTATTAGTTGAATATCCATTAGCCAACATGTTGAAGTGCTGCACTTAACGTCCATATATCCCTATAAAAGGCATCTGATGAGGGTCACGTGAACATAACAGAGCCTATTTATACATTATTATCCTTAACCCCAACTAGTCGACTAGTCATTCAAACAACCAACTGACCAGTCGATTATGAAAATTGGTAGTTTTGCACATCACTAATTCTAATCAAGCATTTATGGTATAAATCAAGTAAGCGTACATCAGTTTTTTGTCTTTAAGGAATTGTTCACCCAAAAATGATAATTCTCTTATCATATATCTCACATCATTTTACTCACCCGTATGTCCTCTCAAACTCGTATTACTTTCTTTCTTCTGCGGAACATAAACAAAGATATTTTCCAGGGCCAGAAATTTGGATTGCGGATATAGCGTACAAATATACTTTACTTTAAATATTACTCACATTTACTTTAACATGTAGCTGAGTATTGATAAACCAATCCATACAGATGAGCAAATCAAATCAATAATCTTGTCTATGTATCAAACTGTAATTCTAGAATCTGCGCAAATAAATCAGCTCTTCCGCATCCCTCTCCCTCTCTCGTGCAGCTTATTGAACACTTGTTGAGTTTAGTGTAAGCGCATTTAGTATAAGCAGTGAAGTTGATGCATTTTTACTGAACTTAAGATGTTACAGATCTATAAACCTGTTAATTCGACATGTGAATGCCGTTGTACGGCTTCTCTGTAAGATAGCGATGGAATAAATGTATCGCTCCTGTTTATAATCAGCAAAGGTGTTAATGTTGCAAGCGCACAACCTTGGAGCGGTCTAGTTTTGCCACCTTTCACACTGTGGCGCTCCCTCATAATACAGCACCTTTGATGAGGCAGAAATAGCAAAAATGCTTTGTGTAAAATGCTACCAGAACTACTCAGCTGAAGAGTGAAGAGGAATGCATAAACACACATCTCTCATCTCCATCTCTCTAAAGCTGCATCTGATGTATATAGGTCATTTCTAAACAGCCATTTTTAATGTATCTGGTGAATATTGACTCTTAAAGTGATAGTTCACTTCAAAATGTGTCATTCTGTCACTTACTTACCTTTGCATTGTTGCAAACCTGGATGATTTTCTTTCTTCTGTAGAACAATTGTTAGTTTCAGTCACCATTCACTTTCATTGCATGGAGAAAAAAAAAGATGCAGTGACAGTAAATGGTGACTGAGACTAACATTCTGCCTAACATTTCCTTTTGTGTTCCACTGAAGAAAGAAATTCATACAGATTTTAAGGTGAGTAATGATGACTGGGTAAACTGCCCTTTAACTACCTGTTAATGTATTTGTTAAAGGTATCTGCCAACAACATAAATGTAGGCCAGCACTTGATTGCATCACGTCTTGCTTGGAAACAAGTGACTGAAGAGAGGGACCATGACTAAGCTACATACTTTAAAAAATAATTACGTCTGAATAAAACTTAAGGTAAGAATTTAGAAAAGTAGCCCCCCATGAGTTTTAGGTGACATTGTTGTACATTTTCAGATGTTTTAGTATTACCAACATAAAATCAAATGAGAGGTAAACAAAACAGACTTACCCTTTACCAACGCCTAAATCTAACTGATAGTGTTCTAAAAGAAAATGAGAAATGAAAAGCAAATTTTCTGAAGCAAACATGTCATCTCCTTGTTACATGTCAGCTTGCGTGCTTGATTGGGCTCAAACCTGCGGTCTTCCGAGTCCCAAGTCCAAAAACTATGAGGTGAGTTACTGTGCAAGCTAATCACATTGGAATATGTTTATAAATGTAGGTGAGTCTGTAATACAAGTGTTAAAATGTAGCGTTTATCAAATGATGTGTTATAGTAAAAGTGTTTCGATATCATTACATAGCAGTGTGAGTAATAGTGTGAAAAATATGTGTTTATAAAGCAGGCAAGTACCATGGGCTTTCAGACTGGGCAAGCATCAAAGATTTTTAATACACATTATTAAACGCTGTGCCCAAAAAACATTATACAGGTGTGTGTAAAGTCGCGAAAATGTTATTGACGTAAATTGTTGCCCTAGAACCTACCAATCAATGAAAACAATTACAGTATGTTACAGTGGCGAACTTCATGACCAAATTGTTTTAAATTCAGGACAGTAATATTGCTCATATCACACAAGTTAAAGATTGTCATATATTGAGCCGAGCATGTTTATGTCCATTAAATCTTACAATGAACCATAGTGCCAGAAAAGCTTGTTTTGAAATACAACAAAAAGAAAAGAAAAGTGTTGCTGTCCTTTTCTGCATATTGTGGCCCTCTTTAGCCAGTTGCTGCCCGTTCGGCTTAACGCAGCAGCCCGTTTCAGCTTATAGCCGCCCATTCTGCCCCGTATCGCGGGCGGCCCACTGGGAAAAGTCCCAGTTCTCCCTATGGCCAGTCCGCCACTGGCGGGCGTGATTCAGTTTGAATAAACATACAGTGTTGAATGAAAGGGCGGTAAACAGTGGAATCAGAGAAAGCATAACATAGAGGGTGGCGCCAAAGCGAATAAATGAATATCTGTCTGTGCTGCTCTGCTGAGATGAAAGATGACGAATTTGAATGAAAACAGTAGTTTATATTAACAAATATATTTAAATATTTCATAGTGTCATTTTTCCTTTCACCCTTTTGTTAGGTAAGCACTGCTTACCGTTGTAGTCATGATTTGTTTGAAAGTGCATAAAACGCACAGTTTTTGTTGAATTCGGCACGTAAAAGTCAGTTAGCAAATATTTAATTATAGTAACGTTCATTCTATGAGACTTGTTTGAATTTATTCAGCTGTGTGAAATTGCACAAGCATTAATAAAACGACATTTTACAGCTTAGTTTCAGCTTATATTTTTTGGATTCAGGAGGAAGTTTTGAGTTCTAAAAGTCACAGTATGTTTTCATAGAACAAAGAACTCTTTTATCTGAAAAGATCAAGGAAAATGTGATTACTTATGGTACGACCCCTTTAAGTCCTGTGCTCTGTTAGATCGCATAAATATACATGGTGCTTTTTTTCTGTGTTTGTGTCTTAGAGGTTTTGAAGCATTTTTAGTGAGTACAGAGCGTTGCGTGCACCAGTGAATTGCCAAACTGTTTTGTCCCACAGGGTCTGATGGGAAAAGAGAGCTTGTGTTTCCAACAGAGAGAGCATGACGTCATTATTTGTGCAGGCTGTGTCAAAAGTAATCTTCTCTAATGATTCACCTTGTGAAGATAAATGAGCATAACACATCTGAATGTGTCTTGTACTTATACCTGCCAGAGCAGAATAAGATTGTCTAAGATGATGACAGTCTTTGGGGAGGCTGTGGGGTTTGTTTAGGCTTCATCTAATTAATGATGCCCTCTAATTTAAAAAAAAATAAATAAAGAAAGAAATGATTTTTAAGTTAAGGTCCCTTTTTCCTTCACATGGTTCACATGCAATGTATAGTATAACATGAGCTACAAGGGGTCAAGGCTTGTCTGGTTAGCATATATAACAAATACAGTATTTAATTATATTATATTAGATGGTTTGCCAGGGCTCTTAAAAGCATGAAATTAACTTATATTTTCTTGGTCTGCTGTTTTGCTCCATTGTGGTATATAATGCCCACTTTCATAATCCATTAAATTCCAGATGGTTAAACTAAATTAACATCACGTCATGCATTTATTTATTTTTTTCATTAAATATTCAGATTTACTCTAAATTACGGCACATTATGGAAGTAAAATGGATTGCGAACTGCGCTTCATGTTGACTTTTAGCCTGTACCACTTAGTAAAAATAGTGATTTATATAAATAATATTCTTCATCTTATGTGTTGATTCATTTGGTGGTTGAAACAAAACTACAAAACTAACTCTGATGAGAATTTCAGGGTCCCTGAAGCAGCTGTACATCTTTCCTGGAGTACATTTTTGTGCTTATAGGCTGTGTGTACTTCTCTTCAAATATTACCCAAGATTACCTGCTGTTGAAACTCAATAACACACAATGGTCTGCCACTTTTGCATATAGTAATTTTAACCAGAACAAAACCACATTTGGAAAAACATACATATTAACATGTTATTCTGTCAGTGTCAAGAACTATTAAGTACAATTGTGATAAATGTATAGCTGTTGTGGTCGGGTGGTCCTTCACATACACAACCTGTAAATTTAATAACACAGTGGATGGACAAAGTGCTCACTAGAGCTGGGTGATATAGCTAAAAATATTACATCTCAGGATTTTAAAGCCTTTCAACAGATTTCAGTATATATTTAAATATTAATGTGTTTGCTCTGAAACTGCTTAAAAGGTTGAGTTTTTATTTCAATCAGAGGAACCATCATTTCAACCGAGCAGCCATTGTGGCCAAGAAGAAAAATAAATAAATAAATAAATCGTGAAATAACTAAAATGCAGCAAAAATCTACTTAAAAATAATCAGTTCATACTTTCCACACTGCTTCTCACTTCTTACTAAATAAATACAAGAAAGAAAGCTATTTAATGATTTTCATTTATATGCACCAAAATAACGATAATGTAATATTTACCAACTAAAGGTTTTTTAACGTTTCCATTAATGATTCTTTTAGTACTTTTGATGAAGAAATATTTTGAAAAAAGAAATGCCATTTTTATTGGATTAACGGCCTTTCGGCAGTCTGTTACCAAATGAAGACATCATTTCAGATTTTAACAGAACAAGTTCTTGCCAAACGTGTTTACACAGACTTTTTTAATTACGGTACTTTATATGTTATATAATTATAACAAAACTCATTATGTGTATCTGGCTTAAAGTTTTTACTCTATGATTATGCGCTACGCGAGGACTTTCACTGTTGTGCACGTCTCTGTTTTTATATCACTGCTTCCAGATGAATGCGTTTACATGCACGTCCTCCTGTGAATGCTGATGTGGCCGAATAGGGTGGTGGGTGCCGCGACCGGCCCGGGGCTCTCTCATCATTTACTCACCCTCATACCATATCAGATGTGTATGATTTTCTTTCTTCTGAACACAAACACAGATTTTTAGAAGAATATTTCAGCTCTGTAGGTCCATACAATACAAAGTGAATGGTGGCCAGAACTTTGAAGTTCCAAAAAGCACATAAAGGCAGCATAAAAGTAACCCATACAACTCCAGTGGTTAAATTCATGTCTCCAGAATCGATATGATAGGTGTGGGTGAGAAACAGATCAATATTTCTTTTTTACTATAAATTCTCCTCCCTCCCCAGTAGGTGGCGATATGCACAAAGAATGTGAATCGCCTAAAACAAGTGAAAGTGAAAATGGAGATTTATAGCAAAAAATGACTTAAATATTGATCTGTTTCTCACCCACACCTATCATATCGCTTCTGAAGACATGGATTGAACCAATGGAGTCTTTTAGATTACTTTTATTCTGATTAGTTAGAGAATCAGACTATGCTGGTCATACTATATATTTCATGCTGCTGATTCAATTGCAGTGCTGCTAAGTGGTTACAGGAAACACTGTCAGTATTTTAGCTTTTTATAAGAATACATCCCGAAAATCGTTCCGTTACGGTATATTAAATGATACCGGTTCTGAATTAGAACTGGTTCTCAGTTCCCAACCCTGATTAAAATCATTACAATATTCACAATGTTGCTTAATGTTACATTGTCATTGCAAAATCATTGCGAATAAATTGTAAATATTTAATGTATCGCCCATGCCTCCACTTGTGACATTTTAATTCTTCAAAAGACCTCTCAGTTATAGTCAGACAGGCATCTTTTTGCGTACAGTGCGTGTGTAGGTTTGTGTGCCAGAGGAATAGAAAATAAAATAAGATTCATTCTGTTTGTACCGCATCCTCTCTCAGCAATTCAATTTTAAATATCTGAGAAGTTCATTCATCAAACCCACCCGTTCCCAATCCCGACCTTCTGTGGGAGATTTTATGAACACTTTGACTTCACCATTTGAATATTCTGTTTGAATTTTAACATTGAGAATTAGCATATGGTTCAGTGATAATGTCAGTGTTATGAATGGGTTTCAATAAAACTGCTTAAGTAATGGCACTGAACCTTAAATAGAAAGCACTGCTCGTAGTGTACTCCTCTTATTTTTCATCGTTTTATGACAGCTCGTTCAGTTAAATTTATCAGCTCAGGCCTACCCCACTGTGGGGAAATCATATTTACTTGTGTCCCAAGTGCCTGACTTAAAAGCCAGAGGAAAGCACATTTCTTACACTCTCATTTAAGCATTAAAATCCACAACAACATCTTAAGTTAGCCTATCAATTATAGTTCATTTAGAATGACCATATAACTAGGACAGACGATGTTAAATATATAGCAAGTTGGGCTGTAGCAAGGAATTCTGTGCTCCCTGAATGTATATTGCTGCATAACCCTGTTTTTTCCTACCTAAAACTGCCTTTTCTTTGTCAGAAATGTGCAGAACGGTTCCCTGCTGCTAGAAAAGGTAAATCAGAGAGCTCTGATCTGCATTCACAGCCCTGAATGTCCTCTGCTGACATTAGGCACCAGAGGACAATATCACCTCCTGTCCCTGTGTCCCTCAGAGTGACAGTTGCGTCTCTGTGTGTCTTAGCAACTCTGCTGATAATCCTTCCAGCTTTAGCAGCCTCAGACGCTCTCACAAACCACTAACACTCACAATTCAACTCCTCTAGACTTCTGCAGCACTCACAAATTCATTCAGGATTAGACAGTCACATTTGTGGACTCAAATAGGCAGTTCTCTGCACAAAGATTAAGCCCTGTACTGGGTTAAATGACATTGTTAATGGAGAATGCTTTTTAGGCCAGGACAAAGCTTAATCTGCCATAGAAACATGTCAGATAAACCCAGGGCTTAATGGACATCCATTGGGCCACCTATAATCCAACAGCAGGTTTGATTTAGGTCTTAAAACAGTCCAATTAAATTTGGATTGTTCAAACTATTGTATAGCAGCCATAGATGTTTGGATCCATTCAATAGTCATTATTGATATAGTCATCCACAATTTATTTCATTATTTGCTTTATTTGTTCACCTTATTCAGCTCCATCCCCTTTCCGCACTCCGCTTTTTCGAATTTTGTCATCTAACTTCCTGTTTGTATTAAAGCTACTGAGAAGAGTCGATCAAAATTGATTACGTGTTGGAGCACAGAAAGTATTTTTCACCAAGAGTTGATGGTGTGATTCTACAGCGTTTTTCTGTCACTTTAAATGTTTGTTTTTCCAACACCGGCGGAGGTAAACTGGACCTGGAAGATCACATTAAGACAGCTATGACACACTGCACTTTTTCATGATACATGCGTTTAATTGCTACAATTCTGCTTAATTTTTAGGTTTCAACTTATAAAATGTGTAGTTGACATGAAATTTCCAACATTGACAGCTCGTATTATTTCACATGCAAGTTCAACATTAAAGAAAATTACAATTGCACTTTTTAAAATCAATTTGTCACCTTTCACATGTATATGTGTGTGTATGTGTGTATAAATATAGTTGCACCCCTCCCTCCCGTCCCGGTTTAACACTCAAAAAATCTGCTCAACTATAACGCGTTGGGTGAATGTCACGAGAAGAAGGTCAGAAGTGTCTTACAGAGATATTTGTAATGACTTTGTGTTGTCTCTTAGAGTTTCATGAGGCACATCAATACATCCACAGCGTAAATGTAATATCTTGTGTGTTATGAATGAAGTACTCTTGTTTTAAATCTCCTCGCTCTGCTTCCAGTTGTTATGACGTCCCCTGAACACTTTAAAATACTCATGATAACTTTTGACAACTCTATAACCTATAACAACTATATAACAACTATATAATCCACTTCGCTAGCTAATAACACTTTGACATCAACACCATAGATATCTATATAGAACCGCTAGAATGGAAGTTCCGTTTTCAAGATGGCTGTGCGCTAGTTCCTCTGGCGTATAAGGTGAATACCATTCAGAATTCAGATGATAATTATTTGGGTTTTGTCACAATTCTTTTGTACTACCTTTCACAAATGTTAATATACAAAGAGACACACACACAGTGAACTTTGCACATTTCTGAGATTTACAATTTTTCCATTATAAAGGTTCTTTTTGTGACAAGTACAGATTTGGCCTCAGGGGTTGTAAAGTAGTTGAGTAATTGTGCTTCATTACTTTACTTAAAGGGATAGTTATAAATAAAGTAAAATTAAGTATAAGTAAAATTATCTCATCATTTACTCACCCTCATTCCAAACCAGATGTGTATGACTTTCTTTCTTCTAAAGAACAAAAACAAAGATTTTTAGAAGAATATCTCAGCTCTGTAGGTCTACAATACAAAAGTGGAGATTTATAGTAAAAATGACTTAAATATTGGTCTGATTCTCACCCACACCTATCATATCACTTCTGAAGACATGGATTTAACCACTGGAGTATTATGGATTGCCTTTATGTGATTTTTGGAGCTTCAAAGTTCTGGTCATCATTCACTTGCATTGTATGAACCTACAGAGCTGAGATATTCTTCTAAAAATCTCAATTTGTGTTAAGCAGAAGAAAGTCATACACATCAGGGATGGCATGAGGGTGAGGAAATGATGAGAGAATTTACATTTTTGGGTGAACTATCCCTTTAAATTCAACATGAACCCCCATTCACAACCCAGTTTACATCAGTAATGTCATCCATGTGAAACAAGATATTCAACAACTAAGAATGTTGGGCGTAACCGTTACAAAAACAAAGCACATTTTAGTTGTTTGAATTAGCTTTTCCTGTTGACTTTAAGTAAAATCAGTGGCCCTGTTTTAAGAGCGCAAGCGTAAAGCGCAATGCAATTTCTTTTTTCTTTTTTTTCCCCTTTTTCTCCCCAATTTGGAATGCCCAATTCCCAATGCGCTCTAAGTCCTCGTGGTGGCGTAGTGACTCACCTTAATCCGGTTGGCGGAGGACGAATCTCAGTTGCCTCCGTGTCTGAGACCGTCAATCCGCGCATCTTAACACGTGGCTTGTTGAGCACATTACCGCGGAGACATGGTGCGTGTGGAGGTTCACATCATCCACCGCAGCATCCACGCACAACTCACCACGCGCCACACCGAGAGCGAACCACATTATAGTGACCACGGGGAGGTTACCCCAAGTGACTCTTCCCTCCCTAGCAACCGGGCCAATTTGGTTGCTTAGGACACCTGGTTGGAGTCACTCAGCACACCCTGGATTCGAACCCCAGGGGTGGTAGTCAGCGTCTTTACTCGCTGAGCTACCCAGGCCCCACGCAATGCAATTTCTTAAGTCATAAGCACAAAGTCAATGGGCATGGCCATAAAGTTTTGGTGTTTTCATAGAAGCATGCGCTAGGTCTATGTGCAAGTGGGTTTGGCGAAATTGCCCGTGCAACATGCAAACAACATGCCCGTGCAGGCATGACCAAGTGCCATTTAATTCTGAGGTTCTTCCCTGTTATTCGACGTCTGTGTCCTTTTATATAGTCCATTCCCTCAAGCACCAACGATTTAAACAAAGACAGCACATTCATAAGAAGTTGTTATTGTAAATGGACTGTATGCAATTAATTAAAAGAATAGAAATATGGACTCACGTTCTTTCGTGTATTAACATGTTTCCTTGATGAATGCCAGGCATATTTCTACGACAGTGACACACGCTCCTTTTATATGAATGGAAAATGCGATTCCTGTCAGAATTTGGATGTATTACTCCTTTAAATTACAGAGAATGTAAGTATTATTAATCATTTTCATCTACTGACACACAAATCATGGCTAGTATTAACAGTGATTGTATCTTAATGCACTTCACTTCTAAAGGTCGTGAAAATGCATTAATGCATAAATTTAAACACAAACAAATTAAACCAAATATATTTTTACAATTAGATTACACTTCAAACTAAATGAAAATATAATCAAAATAACAAAGTGGTCCAAAAAAGCATGCCAAATCCAAACATTTTACTCTCTCCAACTTCTTCCACCGCCCACTTTTGGAGAGGCTTAAAAACAAAAAACAAACAAACCAAAAAAAACAATATAGATTCATAAATAGATCATTATAGATCATAAATACAATTTTAAATATAAACATAATGACAATAATTGAAAAATAAGCCTTGACCTTTAGATAGTTTAACACAATCTCATAATTATTATTTTTTTCTCAAAACGGTTACGACCGTGATTGTCAGGGACTTAATTTGATGTTCCACTATATTTTAAGAGCTTGGACATGAACTTTATTACCACCTGCTAGTGGAATCTCCAAACTGCAAATGCAGGAACTGAATTTGGACATTGCACTGAGTTAAGACGTGTTATTGAAATGTCTGCGCAATGACCAAATTCTTGGGAAAATAGCAAATTGCGCTTTGCGGCACTTCATTTATATACAATACACCCACAGTTTGCACACCTACACCCACAGTAGTGCAAACACTCCCTCCCACACCCATTTGCGAAAGCACGAAAACTGTACTTAGAATTAGCGCTCTCGGGGCCTGGGTAGGTCAGCAAGCAATGACGCTGACTACCACCCCTGGAGTCTCGAGTTCGAATCCAGGGTGTGCTAAGTAACTTCAGCCAGGCCTCCTAAGCAACCAAATTGGCCCGGTTGCTAGGGAAGTTAGAGTCACATGGGTTACCCTCCTCGTGGTCGCAATATAGTGGTTCTCGCTCTCGATGGGCCATGTGGTAAGTTGTGCGTGGGGAATAGCGTGAGCCTGAGACTGTCTCAGAAGTGGGGGCAACTGAGATTTGTCCTCCGCCACCCGGATTGAGGTGAGCAACTGCACCACCACGAGGACCAAGTGAGCACTGGGGAATTGGGCATGCCAAATTGGGGAGAAAAGGTGACCCCAATACTCATACTTTAACTTACGTACAATTTCTCTGTACTTTTTACTCCTCTAGTGGTTTCAATATGGGAATTGTGTTTAAATTGGTCGGAAATATCCAATTGCCACAAAACCTGTAGTGTTTTCTCAGTAAGGCAACCCTTCTCCCAAATTAAAGAGAAAGTTTGAGTGAGCAAAGACAGCGCTCCGATCTACGAGACTCATAAATTATTTCTTAAGTTTGTTCATGATAAGTGACTGTAGAAATGTACACTGTTTAATTTGCGCCCAGCAACCCATCCTCAGTTGAAAAGTCTACAAAAGACTGACCTTCATTTGATCAAATTCAATTATCATACGACTCACATCATATTATAGAGTAATTATCCAGCTGTAAGCCTCCTTGAGATCTACGCAAAGATTTAACTCAACCGTGTGTGGGACGTACAGTACTGTACTGTTAATGTAAAAAATTGTAATGAATCAATTTGATCTTCCTGTGTCCTAGAACATTGAGGATATGACAATCCTCATTGTCTTTGGGGAAAAAAGTGTGAAAGGATTCTCAGTAATGTATGCAAATGAAGGGGCAAATACGCATTGCCTGCCCTCATCTCCGGTCACCATGTTCTAACGCACCTGTGCTATCATTCAGATTAGATAACAAATATTTCAGACGTCATTCAGTTTTTTAATGTCGGCAAGACCTAGTCCTATCCTTGTCAAACATCTTCTAACTGATAGAGTGGGGAATCGAGAAACAAAAAACTAATTTGAATTAAAAGAAAATGTAATAGAGGAACTGAACAATTTTCATGATGATCAGTTCCACCAAACATAAAGCGTGACCAGTGAAGTCTGATTCACAAACGAATAACTCTTATGAGCAAAGTCTTTTAATAAATCAGTGAAAGACTCATAAATCAGTCTCAAAGTCATGTATTATCGCTTTATTTCTACTTAAAGCTCGTGAGACTTAAATCAGCGTAAAAATGATATTTAATAAAGCACATTAAAATATGATACCAAAGATAGTATTGTTTTAGTTTATTGTTTTTGTTTAGTATATACAGTAGTTGGTATGTACTTTAATAGTTAATGGAACGACCCAGTCTCATGACAAATCACAATAATTAGAATGAGATGGCAAAATTATATGAGTTACCTTGTATACAAACGGATGACTTTTACTCCCACAGGGAAAAATAAACGAACCAACGCAAATTTAACTCCTAACCCAAACCTAACCATAAAGTCTAACCACTTACCCAAACCCTAAACCTAACCTTAAATTTAACCGGAAAATAAATAGCACCTATCTGTGTTTCTGCACTCTCAGAACTCATGCAGAAATGACAAGCTTGAGACTGAAGAGTCCAGATGTTCAATTATGAGACATGACCATAATGCACTCTTACACATTTCACCAAACGGCCCACAGGGTCACAGTGTGCTCAATAGCCAGCTGTCATTTTAATGAGGCAGGCCACATCTGCTTGCCATTCACACACACACACACACACACACACACACACACACACACACACACACACAAACACACACCCTCTTTCTGCAAACACACGTGTGCATGCATGCGATGAGCTATCACGCTACATGAACGACCTTTGCTTAGCCTTCTACAGTATGTTTTAATGTGATTATCATATTTCTCTGACCTCGTATTCAATCATCATCCATTCTGCAACATTTTCTACCTAATAGTTGCTCTAAAAAAAAAAGGTGAATTTTCAGCCCGATTTCTCACTGCGATGAACATTTTAAATCGAAACAATGGATCCCTAACGAGCCATTCTTACCTGGAGCGAACATTCGCGCCGAATCCCGCGGCGACATAGCTAAGCTTTTTTTTTTTACGATGAGTGTTGATTTTTTTTCATTTGCATTCAATGCCTTAAAACGGAATTATTTTTTTTCTCATATGGGTTCTCTTAACATGTAAATGATATTGCTGCATCACTGTCTTACATCGCCTTTAAAAACGATCTGATATGATGTGAATTGTCTCCATAGTTTATTCCATATTGCTGCATTGTTTTGCTTTTGCATTTAATCTTACGTGAGTTCTCTTATATCTGTAATATATATTGCACCATCTTTGCCTTTGAATCACTGTTTTAATAAACAGCTTTATGGATCTTAAGTGTGTTTCTTGGCCAAATATTAATAATATTTATACTATTTCTGTGACAGTGCAATCTGTGTGCCTTTGAATACCAAAAAAAAAAAAAATCTTTATTTTTAATAGCTATTTTTAATAGTCGTTAACAGCCTCGTCCGGTAACAGTATTCTAATAATGGGTCAGACTGAAGATGGGTTTTGTTGGGTGAGATCTGTTTTATTGCTTGCACTCTTGGAGCATTTAAATTCCATCACGTTTAATTAGTAACATGCAAGGATTTTAGAAAATATAACACAAGTAGAACAAGATACATTGTCATTATGAGTGTCTATTACGCAGTGATTTTAAACAAATGCACTCAACACAAGTATATACAGTAGGGTTCCTCAATAGGTGGCCCGCGGGCCGTAGACAAATGTTTGGCCCACGCTAAAGGCCTGTTCACACCAAATCCGTGACGATTATGTGAGACAAATTTCCGATGAAAGGTCTGTACACACAGAGTGCGTAAAAAATACAAATGGAAAAACAATTTCACCCCTGTACAGTAGGTGGCGCTGTAGCTGTTCGACAAACATTTATACCAGTCTCCTGCCCGCACCTTCAGCTATTAGAGATTAATACATTGAACGCTGTTAAAGTATTGACTAAGCATTGATGACTAAAGAGTGCTGTTGCATAAATATATGTCCTATTTATATTTGTACATATATTTATCTACGAGTATATTCCAAACGGACTCCCGAAGCCAACAACTTTTTTTATAATGTCTGGATTAATTCCTGGATGATATATCACAAGGTAATGTGATACAAATACACGTGGAATAGTGCATATTAAGAATAACATTGTACAGAAAAAAATATGATGCATAGCCTAATATTAAAAATAATTTATAAGAAAACATTGGCTCACAGTCTTTTCTTTAATGAAATTATTACAATACTTTGTTATATTATCCTTAAGAACAATAACAATATTAATGCTAATAGGTCTAATAACTGAATCTGCAATTAGTGAAAGTGCAGGGAGTAGATCCCGTTTGGAGATGAGCAGGAAAAGCTGACTCGCATGGAGGACATGGAGATCCAGCTTGTTTTGCAAACTTGTCAAGTGGTTATTTCTTCTCACCCGGTGATGGGCGGAGGGCGGACCAGCTCAAAGGAGCGTTGAGCCACCTACCGTACCGGGGTAAAAGTGCTTGTCGATTAGCGCCACCTATTGTAGAGGCGTGAATGTGCTAACGACGAACATTCGCTTTGCTTTCTATGGGAAATGGCTATTCGTCAGTGATTTGACTCTCATATTTGCATCGCCTTTGGTGTGCAATGGCCTTAAGTCCATCTAGTGCATGTCTACATCGAAAAACGATTAAAAAAAAGCACAGATGGATGCATGAAACGTTTTGGAACAGAGCCTCTATTTCTCCTCCATGTCATGAAATGGCAAGCTATACCACTTCATTTTTTGAACACGGCAGAGATGCATAATTAAGCTGGCAGCGAGGCTCGTCAGATGTTTCACAGCCATTTGTGAAGTCACAGAGCAAATGAGCGAAGCTCGTGAGAGCGGGTGGCCCCAGATGTCATTCAGTGTCATGGCCTCTCTTTGCCTGCTACAGCCCTTTTCCAGCGAAGGGGTCTCTCTGCCTTTCTGAGGCCCGGCTGGATAAATATTTCAGCGCTGCAATGGCTAAGCTAGAACGGTAATCTATTACGCGCTGCACTTCAAAGATCTGACTGCTCCTCGCCGGTCACTCTTTCATCCGTGTAAGGGGTGGATCATTCTCGACTGGTGCAGAGATTGTTCGTGCTAATTCACTCTAAGCTTTCTACCATGACAAGCTAGTTTGAGCCCTGCTGTGTTTAGTGGCACTCTCTCCCTCTCTTTCACATTGTCTCTGTGTCTGTCAAATGAGTCTGCCTGGTTCAAACCCGGCAGCTCTAATTGAAGCGTGTTACAGTTTTAGATATGATCAACTCCTTGACAGCTGGGATTTGAAAGGTCAGGCGCTCCAAATCTAATGACGGCGAAACCTAGCGCAAGCTGTCGCCTGGAAACAATAGAGCGACAGAATTTGACAACTGCGACTCTGACAATCGAGCCCAGGTGCCACGGCAACATCATGTACAGCGCTTGAAATATTCTGACCAGTATTCCAGGAATATTCCAGGCGTACACCTGTTAATATGGAATTATTTTGACCGGGGAACGGCTTCGCAGACATCTGTGCGTGTTCTTATGGTGATTGTGTGAAAGGCCCTTTATGTGGCTTGACTGAAGCATTTTAATGAAGCAAACGACCCCTAAAGCTCTGCTGGCTCTAAGTCAACACCAGCTCCACAAAGTCTTCCTCAAATAGTCACACAGAGAATGTGTTTACTCAGAACCTATGATATTTAATTTAGCTGTGTACATGTTTGATGCATGTCTGTAAGGGACAATGGGTGACGCAACAGTCCAATACACAACTGGCAGTGACACTCACAAGAGGAAAGAGAGAGAGGGTTTGTTTCAAAACCTACTAAGCTGGATTGCTGTCTACTGCCAGTGCCTGCATAGTCAGCTACCTTCTAAGGCAGGGGTGTCAAACTCAGATCCTGGAGGGCCGCAGCCCTGCAGAGTTTATTTCCAAGCCTGCTCCAAAATGCCTCCTTGTAATCTTCAAGCACTCCGGAAGACCTTGATTAGCTACTTCAGGTGTGTTTAATTAGGGTTGGAGCTAAACTCTGCTGGACTGTGGCCCTCCAGGAACCGAGTTTGACACCCCTGTTCTAAGGCATCCTGAAGGCTATCACTGCAAAAAAATCATGGTAAAACTTTCTATAAAGCCCATATTTATAATGCATTGTAAAGGCATTATACGTAAATGAATTTTACTGAATTCATAATGTCTCATAATACACATTAATAATACGTTAATAATAATATAAATAGTAATAATAATATTATAATAAATAATAAGTTATTGTAAATAATTATAACAACAGTTATAATACATTATAAGACTTCCCCTATTCATAGTTATACTTTAGAGTATAATGCATTATAACACAAGCAACATCCAATTTTAACACAGCAGAAACTAATAAAGTTAATCGTATAAGTGCTGTATAGTGTAAACAGTTAAAAGGCTTTATGACGTGATCATATTATAAGTGGTCTATACCTGCTTTAAGTAAAGTTGCAAAAGCAATATCTTCTTATAAATAGCTATAACATAAACTTGTAACATACAATACATTACAAGTCAAACTTATATAATGGAAGTTATTTATAAAATAAGTCTCCAAATAAGATGCACAAACATTAAAGTTTATTGAATATAAAATCAGTTTGATTTGTTTTTTTATTCTTGAGTATGTTTACACCCGAGAAGGTTTGCTACATGTGTGATCAACACACAAAATTCTTTTTTTCTGATATATTTTAATCTTGTAGCTTTGCAAGTGTTTTTCATAATATCTCAAAATTTACACTGAATGTGTGTTATTTTGTATTTTGTGCATGTGTACTATATATAACTTCCAGCATGACTTGTCATGTCTTATAACCACTTAAAAATATCTTATGGATGTTTATAAGACATTGCTTTTGTCACTTTACTTAAAGCATACCCATTATATATATTACAAATATATATAATGCATTCTAAATTCTGCTGATAAAATTGGATGATATAATTATTATAATTGTGTTTACAAGTATTTATGAGAAGTTATAACATTATTATAAGGTGTATTATGAGACATTACAAATGCCTTTACAATGCATTTTAAATATAAACTTTTTAATCTGTATTTTTGTCTTGTTTTCCAAACATCTAAAATCCCTAAAACAAAACACATTTACCAGAGAAAATTACAGAAGATATTAAGTCTTGTTTTCAGAGAAATCTAACCAAATTTAGTGAGGTTTATGCTTAAACAAACTATTTGCCAATGGGGTAAGAAAAAACTTAATTGAAATGGGAAACAAGTTTATTTATCTCACCTCACTGGCAAATATTTTCTAGGGCTGTGAATCATTTGAAAAATGTATTAATTAAACTAATTAATCGAACAGTTTTCTGTGATTAATCGCGATTAATCATGGTGCATGGTATATTAAAAAAACATATTTATATATTTACTTTATACTTTGTCTCAAAGAACTTGCAAGAAACTAGCTAGTCATCATTTATTTTAATAATTTAAATATTATGTACATGTTAAAATGTTCAGTTTTTTGGAGATGGTGTTAATTAGACACATTTTTACAGGTATAAATCTTTTATACAAGTATATGTATACATGCCATAAAATCAGTGGACATGCTGTAATCAGAAGTTTGGCAAAATCTTCTGGTGTTTTCCAGTGGACTTATTTTAATAATAGGATCAAATGGGAAGATTCAATTCATATCACACTTTATTGGCAAGATACACTTAAGCTTACATTGCCAATGCATTATAAGTCACTATACATACCAATTTAAAACAAATCGAATGCTGCAGTTTAATTTTCTGGAGTTTAAAATCTCAAAACTATTATTTTCTCTGACTGCCATTCAATCTCTATAGCACACATGCTAGTTCTCTCTCATGCGGTTTCGCCTTTGACATTGACTGGTTCAGATGACAGTGAGAGAGTGTTTTCGGGCGATGCAAAGAGATACAGCTGCTTGCTTTTATCTCTCCCACACCTGGCTCATCGCTCCCGAGTTTATTATACCAAGGACATGTGTTGCGCATAACGAATAAGCGTGCATTGCTCCACACAATCAGTTTCTGTTCTATGATGTGCAGTCGAGTCGAGTGTGTACCTCCTGGAAATTTATATATGCCAATTTTAGCCACAGGAAGTGGGGGAAAACACTAGCGAAGTTTCAAGAGGTGAAAAAAACAGAAACTGCATTAATTGCGTTAATTTTTTTTAATGCGTAAAATTTCCCAGCCCTAATTTTTTTTCTTATTTTACCATAAACCTTGCTAGATTTTGTTAGATTTCCAAAAAAAATATATTTCATTTTGATTCTGAAGTCTTGTTTTAAAGCAGATGTAATTTCTGCGATACTAGTGCTACTGAATGGGATTATATACGTATGGAAAAATAAACAATGTTTTCAAAACAGCTTTCCGAATACGCCCCTTGTCTGCAGTTATTCAAACAGTCAGATAGTCCTAAGCGGGTCGCTCAAAACAAACACAGAAATTTTTATAGCACCACAGAGACACAGTATTTACACTTTTCTTGTGGCTTACTTATAGTTGTCTCTGCATATTAAGAAAGTATTTTAACACTGAAAAAGTTACATACATCAGCTTTATGGATGTTTAGATATTTTTTACTAGAAACAAGACAAAAGTACAGAGTAAAAAAACATTTTTTTGCGGTGTACACACTACAGAATGTTCTGAAGGAGCATTTGTTAGAGTATGTTGC
Organism: Myxocyprinus asiaticus; assembly: GCF_019703515.2. Classification (NCBI taxonomy): domain Eukaryota; kingdom Metazoa; phylum Chordata; class Actinopteri; order Cypriniformes; family Catostomidae; genus Myxocyprinus; species Myxocyprinus asiaticus. Next base: position 47,107,328 of record NC_059353.1, on the reverse strand, counting down.
AGCAAAAGTTAACATTTTCTCAGCTATTTGACCACAGTGATTGTTTTGCAAACACTTGCAAACATTGGGCAAAATAGTCATTTTCTAATTTGCATAGAAAGTAAAAAAAACTAAAATTCATTAGCAGCTGGTGCTATTCAAAAGTGGGGTCTGCAATATGGCTCACAAAGCTGCTCGAACTACTATTGAAACAGGGAAATTGCTTAAAGAAAATTATTAAACAAAATGGACAAATATTCAATATGAAGTCTGAAAAAAAAAAAAAAAATCTCAGATTGCATATAATTGTGCGTGAAACTCAGAGCGGCTGAACACTCTCCGCTCCCCAGCAATGCTTTTACATTTCATACGCTGTCAATCATGTTCACTGCACCTGTGATCCCTTAAAATGCTGTCTACATAGGTAGCTCACTAGGTTTTGGAGCAAAGCCAGAGACTCACATAGAGGTAGATTGAAATAGCATGAAAACGAGAGAGTGAGAAAAAGGAAGATACTCACTGAAGTAGAGAAAGCAAAAGAAGGTGAGCATATTGAGTTACGGCAGACTGATTGAAAAAAGAAAGTGAAAAAGTGTAAGAATGAAATGGAGAGGGAGTATTTGATTTTTGAGTATTTGAGGCAGGCAGTCTTCCTGCAGTCTCATCTCATCAGTCCAGTGAAAAAGAAAGGGAAGATCAAAGCTGCAGTTCTTCCCTTAGAGACGCTCGGAGAACATCGTACCTCACACCCTTTGCTGCTTCACGCAACCACACTCTACACACCTGTCATCTTCTGCGGCACAGAAAGGAATAGTTCGCCCAAAAATGAGATTCTGTCATTATTTACTCGCCCTCATGTCACTTCAAACCTTTATTATTTTCTTTCAGAATTTTCTTTTTTTTCCAGTTTATCTGTTAGCTTCTATTTTGTATTAATCATTAAGCCCCTCTGTATTTCATTTTATCTGCAAATATAGTATACAATGTTGACTGATTACTACAAAAAAAATAAAAAATAAAAAAAAATTCGGCTCATCCCTCCTTTTCTTTAAAAAAAGCAAAAAATCGAGGTTCCAGTGAGGCACTTACAATGGAAGTGAATGGGGCCAATTTTTAGAGGGTTTAAAGCAGAGATACCCAAACTAGGGCCCGCGGGCCAAAGTTGGCCCGTGATGACCTTTGATTTGGCCCGTCTTGACTTATACAACAAGAGTGGAAAACAATTGCAGAGTAATGTTTTTTTGTATAATTAAATCATAAAGGAGGGGAACCAGGGCAACTTTCATATTTTAATATAATACAGTTTGCAGAGTCTGAAATTCGGCGTGGGATTGCGGGTATTGTGCACAATTTTAATAATTTCCATGTTCATAATGCGGGAAATACCCGCACACTTTTATTCACTTAACAGTGCAGCTGCGAATTAGTAAACCAATAGATACAGATGAACAAATCAAATCAATAAACATGTTTTTGTATCAAACTGTAATTCCAGAAGCTGCACGAGAACATTCGCTTTCTGTGCAAATATAGTATTCCATAGTATTATAACTTTTCTTTCACTTTCTCTCTTGTGCAGCTGTCAGCAGTGTCAGAAGTGTAAGTGAGGAAGAGAGGAAGAGCTCTGTCGCAGAGTTACTGAGCTTAAGATGTTCCAGATGTATAAATCTGTTAATTCCACATGCAAATGGCATTATACCACGTCTCCGTAAGCGAGCAACGCCATAAAACAATATAGTTCCTGTTTATAATTAACAAAGCTTTTAACATTGCAAGCTCTTGTGCCTTTTATATCTTGGTGCTCCATCATTAGTCATAATGCAGTACATTTGCAAGAAAGTCGAAGAGAAATGCGTAAACACCTGTTACATCTCTCATCTCCATCTCTAGTTCCATCCAGGGTCAGAAATTAATGGGGGCTCTGGGCAAAAAAAAAAATTCCCCTGCAATCTGATATAATTCCGAATATATCCATCACGATCTTCATTTGAATTTTCGCTGAACATTATTTGTTTTGTGCGGTTCGTTGTGCAGATATTGCCGAGTCAGTGGCGGATGCCCATGCCATAAACGAGCTCAGACAGGCATCTCACACTCTGCATCAGTTCGGTATCATGCTCCCACGCTAAAAATACCAAATGCTACAATGTAGTTAATAATAATAATAACAAAAATAATATCTGGATGTGTTAAATAGCCTTGATGTTAAATAAAATGTTATTAATGATACAATAATAATTTTACAGAACATTAGCCACTTTTGGTGTATGAATCATATCTCTGACTAATGTTCATTGTTTTAGTAAATTGGCTTGAAGGAGTTGCTAAGTTTTTTTTATAAGCTCCTCATTCCAGATCTGGAGAAATGCTGTCATCTCCTCTCTGTGTCGGTGCATTTGTTTTGTAGGCTGTTAATTTAAAAGCCAAAATATTTGGAAATATGTGAATGAGAGAAAAAATTTTTTTTCAATAACGATGCACGTTATGCAGTGTAGAGATCATGCAACTTTAAATTAAAGTATTTGACATAAAAGGATGACAGAGTCATAAGGTTAGGAAAAAATTACCTTTGCAAATTAATTTCAGGCCCTCAGTTTGTTATAATGCAATGTTCTCTTTTGGCCCACGGCCCTCAATCAAGTTCGATTTTTGGCCCTTCTTAGGAAAAAGTTTGGGCACCTATGGTTTAAAGGCAGGAATATGAAGCTTATAACACTTACATTAATTCTTCTGTTAAAACTTGTGTATTATTTGAGCTGAGTTGTTTAAATCATCATTTTACAGTCATTTTAGAGCTGACATTACATCGTCATGGCAACGAAGTTGTAAAATTGGCTATAACTTTACACAGAAAAGGTTGGTAAGTGATTTTATCACACGAAAATCATGTTTACATGCATATTGTTTACGTCTTCTGGCTATACTTTTGCAATATTGAATATTTTAACATTTACGGATTGGCCCCATTCACTTCATAACTCAAATGCTGTCGATTGAGCTTAACTGAACGAGGAATATTCCTTTAATTGAATCATAATTGTGGTTTAAATTTACATGGTTACAAATTTACATGTGTAGTGGGCTAAAGCACATAACTGGTAATCAGAAGGTTGCTGGTTCAATTCCCACAGCCATCACCATTGAGTCCTTGAGCAAGGCACTTAACTCCAGGTTGCTCCAGAGGGATTGTCCCTGTAATAAGTGCACTGTAAGTCGCTTTGGATAAAAGCATTTGCCAAATGCAAATGCATAAATGCAAATGCAATGCAAATGCACATGCATATTTAAGGTCCTGTAATCAGGAGGACCAAATATAAAATTAAATTGTTAAATCGTTAAAAATTGTAATAAACCATATTAAAATCATTTAAAACTATTATATCAATAAATTAATCATTAAATCCCTAATTTAAATGTAAATCAATATTTAAAAAAATCCATCTTTTTATCCATTTTAACTATTTATTCGCTTTGGGTTGATTTTCATTGCACAATGCTTTTTTCATTTTCTAAATTTGGCTCACATGGGGTACATTTTTGGGCATTGCGTCTGCAGTGTGGGAGACCTGGGTTTGGATCACGCGTTGAAACCAGAAAGAAATCGTGTTCACATAATCAGTGACGAGTGCGATTCGGAGGTTGCATTTTTCCCTTTAATATCAGTGTTTCCCATAGGATTTTGTGAGACTGTGGTGGGTGGACATTGGACTCTCTAGGGGGTCTGGGGGCATGGTCCCCTGGAAGAAAATGTTGTATATTTTAAAGGTAAATGCATCAGTCTGGTGCACTTTGAGAGCAAAATTAAGAGGCTAGATCTATGAAGAACTGTGTGCTCTTGTAAACAATTTTGTGCTCTAGTAGTCATTTACTACTACATAAACACATTGGTTGAATAGATATGAATGATGATGACACGGCAAAAAAGTCACACCCACAAAGCATGGTAAATGAGACGAAGTTAAAACTGTAGCGTTACTTCAACTTGATTAGTTAAAATTACAAATAGCCTAACGTTACATGATGAGCCAACTTGCTCCTTAGATGCTGAAAATAGTTACGTTGTCAGAGGCGCTGGTAATAACGTTAACATTACATAATTAGCTAACGTTAGCTAGTTAGATATAATGTTACATATGTTATACATCGTTTTTCATGACAAGCAGCCGGATATGTCAGCTGACTTAAGCGAGAAGGCTGACTGACTGGGAGTGAGAGATGCTTTGCCGAAGCAGCGGCGCAAAACACAACGTTAGAGATCTTGTATGTTATAATGAGAAGTGTAAAAATATTTTCGGTTCATTATGAAACTGTGGTGGGACAAATTAGACGGGCTGCCACAGTCTAGGTAATTAATGGGAAACACTGAACAATAAATATTTACTCCACTGATTTGTAGGTTTAGGTTTGTGGTTTGGGTTGGGGGGTGCCATTTATTAAATATGCATTCCTCTTCACTGTATTACAACATGTACATCTGAAAACAACTCGCTTTACAACTCGCCTTTGGCGCCTCTCTGTGGACATTTCACACAGAAAATGAAGCTAACAACAGTTACCGCTTTGGCCACTGGGGGAAGTGTTTTGATTTTCGGTAAGCACAGACTGATGTTAGCTAAAGTACACATTCTCTTTCCGATTTAACTGTGAGATCAGTCTGTTCAAAAAGTAGAGCTACACTACAAGCTAGTAACAAAAAGTATTTTATTACATTAAAGCTATTATATTTAAAGCTAAATATATAACAATCAAGACCAATAGTTATATTTAATTAGGGTGACTATCCCTTATGAAAATTAACTATGGTTTTACTACAGTAACACAGTTTAACCATGGTATGTGTAGTAAAACCATAGTAACCGTAAAATTAACCATGGTTACAGTAGTCATTGTTGTACACCATACATTATTTCTATAGTAAAACCATGGTTTCCTCCAGAAAAACATGGTAACTGCTGTCATGATTAGAAAAATATTATAGTATAATAACAGTAAAACCAATGTTATTTTTCATAAGGGTTATACAAATAGGGTGACAACATTAAATTGCAATGTACACTAAATTAGAAAACACCCTATTTAACTAAATCGGAATATAAGGAAAAACAGCTGCAAATATTTCCATTTAAGTCCCTTTAAAGGGATAGTTCACCCAATAATGAAAATTCTCTCATCATTTACTCACCCTCCCATACCCACTCATGTGTATGACTTTCTTTCATCTGCTGAAATCAAATGAAGATTTTTAGAAGAATATCTCAGCTCTGTAGGTCCATACAATGCAAGTGAATATATACCAAAATTTTGATGCTCCAAAAATCACAAAAAGTCAGCATAACATAATCCATAATACTCCAGTGGTTAAATCCATACCTTCAGAAGTGATATGATAGGTGTGGGTGAGAAACAGATCAATATTTAAGTCCTTTTTTACTATAAATCTCCACTTTCTCTTTTACATTCCATTTTTAATCACCTTTTTGTCTTCACTCATTCTTTTTAAAAGATCCTGATTATTTAAAAGTACAAATAATCCCTGTTGTCTCTTAAGTATTACGAAAACAAAATACAAAAGCTGTTTTGTTAGCTATAAATGGAGTGCATGTCACAAAGCAGGTCAGCTGCCCAGAAACAATGTAATGTTGGGTCTCATTCAAAAAACATGAGCATAATGCATTTCTGTGTAAACCATTCATAAAAGCTTTCTTACGTAAATTAAATGTGGCAAACACTTTCTTATGATGTGTTACATTCATATGAGCAGACAGAGAAGTAAGTTTGAAGTAAGTTTGGAGCAGAAGAAATAGAAATAATCCTTGTGTAAATTGTCAGCTTTACGCTAAGTTACAATGCTATTTCTAGCCATTTTACATGCACGTTACCAGACACGATCATTCACGTTGGATCATAATTTGTTTTTTTCTAGTAAGACCTTTGATATTAGGGCAAAAATCATATTCTTGATAATAATTTTTTTTATTGTTTTCCTGTAAAAATATCTAAAAATCCTTAAAACAAGATCAGTTTGATTTATCTTGTTTTAGAAACAACACTGCATAAGATATTTAGGTTTTTAACATGTGTATTTTGTCTTACTGTACTGGCAGAGTTTTTATAGTCAAAACAAGTGAAAAAATCTACCAGTGCTGAAGAAGTAATCCAAAGTATTTAGAATACATTACTGACCTCGAGTAATCTAATCGAATATGTTACAAATTACATTTTACAGCATGTATTCTGTAATCTGTAGTGAATACATTTCAAAAGTAACCCTCCCAACCCTGGTGGCAAATTACCTCATTGTTTTCACGAATGATTTAGTCAGGAATTCTTTCTGCTCATATTTCATAAATTAGGTCTATTACCTGTAGGCATGTTGCGTAGCTTATTTGGCTTTAGACATCTAAATCTTTTTCACTCTTTCAATATGATTGAGCTGCTCTGATTGCTATCAGCAGGTTTAATTCCCAAATCTCACCCCGCTCCAATAGATAAGACCGATCCAACCCCCCTGTTCATGTTTCATCCCTGCCCATGACTCCCAGCTGTTCAGAGACACAGAGCTTTGGAATTGATATTCCGAGAGCCGCTTGGGAGCAACGGGTCGACCGGACAGAAAATCTACTTGGCATAGTTCAGAGGAATGATGAAGACTTGGCGGTGCTGACATATGTCGTGCCATAAGCCACCATCACCCGCAGACTTTCTGCTCGCCGCACCGGTCAAGCACTCACAGGCTCGGATGCTGGAGCGCAAGAGAGGAGCTTATTATCTTTGCCGTCTGCATGAGCACAAGATGGCATGATCCATGTTTGCACCCTGCGGCCTGGTTGTGCTCTCTTGCACTGCAGGGTTTTATCAGTCAAATAGGCTATGTAGTAGATGACTTTTAACAACCTGCTGATTTGATTAAAGCAGCAAACCAACTGTGATGCTAAGAGTTGATTTCAGTAAATCTGTTATGTTCTTTGAATGCCCTTTCAAACTGTTTACCGCATTTCTCAGCATAAAAAGGATGAAATGTAACCAACATCTATGCCTAGTGGTACAGTAATGTCATTGGTCAGTTGAAGAAGCCTATGATCATTTAGAAGTAAACTAACAATTTTCCACCTACTGTAGACAATGCACTATCTGGTTTTTATTTTTATTTTTATTGGTGTTGCGAAATGACTTTTAAATTGTATTCTCACCTGTATTTCACTGTAAAAAATAAAGCGATCATGTTTTGTCAAGACTATCAAAATACACATAATACATTTTTTTTTTTTTTTTTTAAAGATTTTTTTTTTTTGCCTTGTTCCCATACTCTCTCACACACTTTTTTGTCTCTTACTGGGACTGCACACACACATACGCATACAGTCACACACAGCCACACACACATTCCTGTACAAAACAGACATGACAGATGTAACAAACAAACATAACAAATAAACTAATCAAATGTACTACTGTCAAAAGGGGGTGTGGTGAGAGCAAAAGTTCATGCACACATTCATCTAAATAGGGCTTGAAAGAAGAAATTGTCCATATTTTACTCTGCAGCCATCTGATGCACATCTAACTTTCAGCATACTCACGCATCAACATTTGGCACTTCGTGCAAGTAAATAGAATTGATTTTTATTTAAAAAAAAACATAGTAAAGAAGTATTAGAAATATGTTTAGATGAAAAAGAGTACGTTGGTTTCATACTTTTTGACCACCAAGTTGTAATTCAAATTACTAGTAATTCTTACATTAGATGTTAATATTAATTGTATATTATGTTATATTTTGGTAAAATTTCACAGAACTGTTGCTAAAAAAAAAAATTAATTTTTTTTTTTTTTTTTTACATGTATCTTGCTGGTTTTTCTGTAGTTAATGTGTATTTTGAAATGTAAAAAAATGCTACATTTTATTATTTTTTTTAAAAAAAATGGCATATTAATTAATAACTTTCATATTTGTCAGTTAACATGCCAAAAATATAAATCTTTTTACTTGTATGAACAGTTAAGGACTTCTTAATGACTTAAAATATAGTTTTAGATTAAAACCATCGGGTTATGAATGATTTATAAGCTTGAATTCCACCGGGTCAAAATTCGAATGCAAAAGATGTATGCAGATTCTGAACGCAATCGGAGGGTTAAAAAAAGTGGGCATTAGCCTACATATCAGAATAGAGCCAGGTGATTGGATGGGAGGGTTTGAAAAATGAGAGGGATCAGCCAAAAAGTATAGTCATTTCAGTGGCAGAGCATGTTATTAGTGATGGGAAGTCTGATTAATTTCTGCGAACCGGTTCTTTCGGACAATGAGTTTCCAGTTCAAAAACCGATTCAGTGGTTCTTTTACATTATCAACGTAATTCTAACATGCCGGATTCATGGTTTTCACGCTCAAACATTTAAATAAAGCCATTTTGAATGCATATTGCTGATTATTACCTTTTATTCAATTAAGTTATAATAATAATGGCGTTTATTGTCATCAGTGTTTCATTCTGTGATCCTGCATGTTGAATACAACTGACAAATATTGATTACATCTTGGATAAGTTTCCTACATTAAAGTTTGCACCTAATGCATCCAATACAGACACTGATGCACAAACGTGGATATGTTCTATGTAGCTAAAGCATATAAATAGAATATACTAGTCTTAATCAACTAACCAGAAACCATGATTCAGCTTATAACAATTTAAAATATTTACATTTATGCATTTGGCAGACACTTTTATCCAAAGCGACTTACAGTGCACTTATTACAGGGACAATCCCCCCGGAGAAACCTGGAGTTAAGTGCCTTGCTCAAGGACACAATGGTGGTGACTGTGGGGATCGAACCGGCAACCTTCTGATTACCAGTTATGTACTTTAGCCCACTACGCCACCATCACTTGCAGATCATAAAATATGATCTGCAAGCACAATAAACAATAGTACATTAATTTACATCTCTCGACAGAAGAGTTTTTGCATGTTTCAATTTAAATGTTATTTAATAAAACTAGTCATAAGCATATTTCCAGTATGACTTGTTTGTCATTAAAGAAACTTACAGTTCGTCCCAGGCTTGTTCATGTCCCTTGGTACACGCGTGCTCATATCAGCAGCTCACTCATCAGACTCCTCGTTAATCCTCGGCAACTTCAACTTTTGATGGGACCAGGTCATTCGGTTCTTTTTGAGTCGGACATGACCGATTCTGACTGTAGGTTTGATTCCTTCATTTCTAGCAGGATCTTTGGTTCAATAACTGTTCTAGTAACTCTTAAGAGCCACCTGCCTGTATTAGTAACATCATAGAGTAAAAATGCCTACTTAAGTCTCAAGACCTTAATTTGCAAATAGTTTTAAATAATTAAAAAATAACACAGAATCAGACATCTGTTATTTTATTCGGCTACTGCCATTAACATCTCAAGAAATAGCAAGTCCTCGGTAATCCTCTGCAAACTTCGACAGTCAGTGGGACCAGCTCATATAGTTATTTTTGAGTCGGACATTTCAACGTGCATGAACATCAGCTGTGCGTCTTGAGTCATCAACCCGGAACTAATGTTCAATTCAGTTCGATGTTGTGAACCGGCTCGACCAGTTACTTGCTGAGAATTGGCTCAAAAGAATGATTTGTTCAAGAATCGGACATCACTACAATTTATTACATTTTCATTAAAGATTGCAAACTTTTTATTTTCTTTGAAATAATATGCACCGATAAACTGTGCACAATAAAAGATCAGGAATGTGTATTAAGAAAGTATTAAAAGGGTGCATTGCACATGAAAAGAGGCAGTCTTGAATCACGCAGAGCTGTCAACAATGAGTAACTGAGTTAAAGACTTCTTTCAATTGCAAACGGCCCTAAAAGTAAATGCTGCTGCTTTTTGGCAACGGTTAAACAGCAGGATTTGATTGGAATTACCTGAAGGACTGGAATTGCTATTGATTTATTAATAGATACTGATAAAGGAATTGTGTTTAATGGAATTGACTTGAAGTGACAGGTTCATCCTTTCTTATTTTCAAAGCCTCAGCACAGTTTTTTTTTTTTTTTTTTTGGTCCCAAGCACTCATGATCTTTCAAGCCAACAGACAATGCAATTACCTGCCAAACAAACCACATGCTAGTAGTTTGCTCAGAGATTAGACAGTGTACTTCTCAATAGGGCTAAAGATAATCAGTGTAGCTGTGTCCTCAAATAGGGCTCATCTGTCATAATGTGCCTGCTTTTAGCAGACCTACTGCAAAAATAGAACGATAATTGCATCAATTACTATCAGAGTGAGGAAAAACAGAAGCAGGCCTTTCAGTGGAGAGGTGTGGTGGTGGATGCATCACACTGGTCCTACTGTATGTGAACTGACTAGCCCTGAAAATAAAATTAATAGTTCATAAAAGGACCAAATAACACCATCTAAGGACCATAAAATTAGTCCACATTATTCACTGGACTTTTTTTCTCCGTGGGGGAAAGCAATGGCGGTGAATGGCAAAACACTTGAGAAATGATACTGGGAAAAATAGTCAATAAATGATTTTGATTTTTAGAGGAGATTAGGTGTGGGTAAAAATATCGATTTTCCGATGATCTCAATATTGTTTCTTAAATCCCAAGATTGATCTTTTACTCTATGCTCAACCCTCTACTACAATGAGAGGAAATCGCTTGCATTAGCAACCAAATTTCGCGCTATACAACTAAAATGTGTTTTGGCAACTGGCTGGTAGATGTTCAGATTTCACTCACCATTAATTGTGTAGTACAGTGGTGGAGTATTCAGCAGTGAGATCCTTTCACTGTGTGTTGAGAGAAGTTGTTCCATGTAATGCGTCTCCAAAGATGAGATCCACACAACCCATTTGTCATTGAATAATTTCTCTTTTAATACTCTATTCTTTACAGTCAGTTGTTGATCAAAAGAGTTCAAGAGAGAGGAGAAGAGATCAGGCATAGCACAGATGAAATAAAGCCATTCAAGTTTCTCTCATTAACATGTGCTAAATTAAAGATGCTGTTTACAGAAATGCCGGATTTCCTTAAAGAGACAGTACCGTTTTTTTAGCACGTGTTCAACAAATCAATGTAAATGCCGGTAAATAGTACAAATTATGCAATTAAACAATAAAAAATAACTACATATAATATATGCAATATAATATCATATTTGTTGATTAAATACATTGATTTGTTCATTTTTAAAAAAGCTAAAATTTGACCAAAATGATGAAAAACGAATAAAATATAATTAATAAAATTAATATTTTCACATTGTACCTAGTTAGAAGGTCCCCTGTATTATTCTCAGCATTAGCTGGGAGAGAATCTATTTCATATGTCACATATCACTTCATTAACTCAATGTACAGTAACACTTCAAGTGGATAAAACTAGAGGGCATTTATTCAGATTGAATGTGACATTCAATGTTAAAATGTAATCAAATTTTAAAACCCAGAATTCTGAGAAAATAAAATGGAAAACATGTGTAACATTGGGTGTCTAGGAGTGGAAGAGGAAGAGAGGAGACGCAGGAGTGGAATCTTTAAATCCTTTAATTGCAATCGTTGGAGTAGGACAAACGCTGGAGTGGAACAAACTATAAATCTAAACATAAAAATGCAGCACAATGTAACACTTCATTAACTCAACGTAACACTTCAAGGACTGACAAAGGAGTGGATAAAACTAGAGGACATTTATACAAAACTAAATGAGGGAATGGAATACAGGTGAGGGTAATAAGGAACAGATGGAAGTGATTAGGGCAGTGAACTATGGGAAATGCAGTCCAGTGGAAAACTTCAAAATAAGAGTCCTTGAAGAAAATGAAGAAAATGAGGGAGACAGACTGTGACATTCCCCCCCCCCCCCGCCTTAAAGGGTGACTCCAGGTGCCCAACGACAGATGAGAAGGGTAAGATGACTCAGAAGATGAAGGATTCAAGGAGGATGAACAGGAGGTCTAGGGGTCGGCTTCAGGGCTGGGAAAGGATCCGGGAGCCTGGGGGGTGGCTTCAGGGCTGGGAATGGATCAAGGGGCCTGGGGGGCGGCTTCAGGGCTGGGAATGGATCAGAAGGCCTGGGAGGTGGCCACAGGGCAGGAACTGGGTCAGGAGGCCTGGTAGGCAGCAACAGGGCAAGAACTGGGTCTGGAGGCCTGGGAGGCAACCACAGGGCAAGGACTGGGTCAGGAAGCCTGGGAGGTGGCCACAGAGCCGTGGAAGGCAGAGCCATGGAAGGCTCAAGGAGCAAAGCCGTGGAAGGCGGAGCCGTGAGAGGCTCGAGGGGCAAAGCTGTGGAAGGCAGAGCCGTGAGAGGCTCAAGGGGCAAAGCCGTGGAAGGCGGAACCATGGGAGGCTTGAGGGGCAAAGCAGTGGAAGGCGGAGCCATGGGAGGCTCGAGGGGCAAAGTCGTGGAAGGCTCAGGGCTGGGAGCCATGGAAGAGAGTACAGGCTGAGACTGGGGATCGACCTCCGTGGTCGAGAGCTCGGGTAGAGACTGCGAAATGACCTCCGTGGTCGTGAGCATGGGCAGAGACTGGGAACGACCTCTGTGGTCGTGAGTTTAGGCAGAGACTGGGAAACGACCTTTGTGGTCGTGAGCATTGGCAGAGACTGAAGAGGAGTCATTTTCCTTCTTCTCCTCTTCCGGTTGGGTGTCTAGGAGTGGAAGAGGAAGAGAGGAAATGCAGGAGTGGAATCTTTAAATCCTTTAATTGCAATCGTTGGAGTAGGACAAATGCTGGAGTGGAAACAAATGCTGGAATGGAAACAAACAAATGGCTCAACAATAGTAATCGCTAGAGTGGAACAAACGCTGGAATGGAACAAACTATAAATCTAAACATCAAAACTTAGCACAATGTAACACTTCATTAACTCAATGTACAGTAACACTTCAAGGACTGACAAAGGAGTGAATAAAACTAGAGGGCATTTATTCAAAACTAAATGAGGGAATGGAATACAGGTGAGGGTAATAAGGAACAGATGGAAGTGTTTAGTGCAGTGAACTATGGGAAATGCAGTCCAGTGGAAAACTTCAAAATAAGAGTCCTTGAAGAAAATGAGGGAGACAGACTGTGACAACATAGATTTTGGAAAAAGATAAAACATATTACATAGGGCTCTAAATGTATCAGTTCCTAAGAAAGGTACCAGCCAACAGATGAGGAACATTTTGTTTTATTTACTTGCCAAAGCCAATTTTAACTCACATCTGGTACTTGGCAAGTGTTCATTTTAGACCCTGTATGCGCCTCTCAGATATTTACCCTCAGATACTGAATGTATCTCTACCTCAGTGAGGTTATACACCTGCCTCAGTAAACAGCACAGATAGAGCTTCATTCAGACTGTACAGATAAACCTTATATTAAATGCTGAATCAGTGCTAACCAATGGCAGTGGAGTTTTCATCACACACCTCCTGTGCAGGAATATCATGCTTATAACACGCTCCACTGAGTTCGAGAGAGAGGGGAAGAGATTGCGAGAGATAGGTCACTGTAATCATAGCTTTATTTTCTGAGCTCTGAACCAAACCTATCTCAGCTCAATCACAGTTTTCAGTGATGGACTTTCACACATTTTATACAGTTAAAAGTTCAGTTGTGTGTGTGTTGCCTGGGTGCAAACATGGTTGTGTTCACTAGCATCAGGGTGAATTTGAGCTTGGTTGGTCTTGCGTGCCAGACGTACATGTTGGTGCAGTCAATTTTTCTTCTGTATTTCTCTGAAATTGTCTGCCTTTGACCCCTAACAAGATAGCCGTGCTCACTAGAGCCAAAAACTTTGGTGTATGGCAACAGCTTCCAGCTTTAATGAGTGGTCTTAAAGGAACAGTTGACCCAAAAATGGAAAATTCTGCCATCATTTACTGACCATCATGTTGTTCCAAAGTCTGTATGATTTTTTTCTTTTGTAAAACAGAATTTACGAGCTGCTCTTATCTGTACAATGGGCCTTATTCGTGAAACACGAGCAGAACATATCTTTGTGTAAATCATTCATGAATTCATTCCTACAGAAATGTTATTAATGATTTACACGGATTTGTTCTGCCTGTGTTTCATGAATAACAACCATCAAAAGCAGACTGTAAATCGGCAAAAAATAAATAAATAAAAAACTACCAAAGTGTCATAATACGAGTCCATACGAACAGGGGTTAAATTGGGCTGGTACGGTCCGGAACGGCATTCCGGCACCTTCAATTCCAAAAAGAAAAAAATGCTTGTTTGTCAATCCATTCCATTTATTGCATTTTCCAATGTGGTTTTTGTTTGATCCATTTGGCACATTCCATCTCTATTTCGCAAGTGTAGGCTATTTGTTAAAAAATATTTCAAGTTTAGTATGCTTTCCTCTAGTCAGTTACGGACGCTAGTAGAGGCAGCATATTCAAGAGCAGCACGAGACTGCGCAAACGACCTATTAATAAATCCATATTTAGACACCCATGTATTTTATTAAAAGTTTTCGTACGAAACCTGTCAAGAAAATGTCTTGAACCTATTTTACTCAAAATTCCAAGATACAACTAAGAAATTATATTTTGCATATTGAAAACGAAGCCTATTTTAGGCCCATTATGATTTTTTTTAAAGTGCCCACGTACCTCCACCATTATATGTAGGGAAACAGTATGTGTGAGCTAGGAATTAAATTCAACTGTCCTTATTCTACATTATTATGTCAGGAAATTTATAATGGAATTAGTCGCGTTCGACAACCATTATAAATTAGATAAATGACAAATAACTAGATTAATTGTCTCAATAAAATTCTCCACCATTAAAATCGTAATACAACGTCTCGTTGTATCCGCTCACAATTTCTATTGTAAGGAATTAGGTTTATTCTCTTATTGGAGTAATATTATTCTCATGGCTTATTGAAAATAATATTACACATATTTAGGTACAGCTTTGAAGCGAAGTCTTTTAAAAACAGGGATGAGATTATTTAGCACAATATACCACAGTCAAATTATCTTTAAAAGGGGAATATGAATAATTAATCATAACTCATTATAATCAATTATAAATATTTGGATCAGTTGATAGAATTAACTTGATGTAGCTGAATTAACATTACAATCAATTAATCTGTTCATCCAGCGAACACTATTGATCGTCTAGCAACTCTCAGAAAGGATATTTTTCTTGGCCACAGAAAAATAACTCTTTCTTAGCATGTAGCTGTGATCAAATCATTAAATTGACGTTGATTTACAAGCAGACCAGAATCAACTCGCAAGAAAGTACACAAAAGCTTTATTTAACTAAATCACGAACACATAACTAATCTAAACAAACACATACACAAATCACGCATACATGGATAATGGAAAAGTGAAAGTGAATGAAACTGGAACAGAACAGGGGAATGAAGCTTTGAAAAGAGTCATTTAACCATCTGAAAGAACCATCAGTTTCTTACTTCAAAGCACCTTTGTTAACAAAGGGGTTCACAGCTTAAACTAAACCTCTGTTTAGTTAGTTAATTGTACGATACTTGCAACACCTTGACTGTTGAGAGAGAGCCCAGATGCAGTCTCAGGAGAAAGTCTTGATGGTTCCTTGAGTCGATGGTGTTGAAGTTGCAATCAATTTCTTCCGTGTTTAATGAAGAAATGATGATGAACTTGTGTTAGTCTGACTCGGTTATGGTCAAGGAAGATACACATGGCCGACCTCGCGGTCGGACCTGGTGTTTCCGGTCCCACACGAACAGCAACCAGTAGAAGCAGCAAGAGAGAGAGGAGAAGAGAGAGAGAGTGGGAGGTCACTCCGACAGTGCCCTCTAACTCCTGAGGGAGGTCACTCCTCTCGAGTTTGGCTTGACCAATGAGAAAGGTGCAATTTTCCAGCGGGAAAAGTTCCTTTGTTTGGAAGCTGACTCATTTGCATAATTGGAGTAACCTGGCAGTTTGTGCCCCTTTATGCTCTGATTAATATAACAAGCATACAATGCACGTTATAAGGCGGTGCTATACACCAATGTTTAGGGCATCACACAAGGATTAATTTGATAGGAAGCATGATACCAATAATTTTTCATTATCTAGTGGTTCTGTCATAAAGCATGCACAAAATGGTATACAGTACAAAAGACACTATACGAGACAGTAATAATCATACACACAATGTCCTGAGGATATGCATGTTCATTTATAGAACAGTTTGTCTATAAATTAATGAAGAAAAGTCTGTTTTATGGGCTTTATGTGTCTTTCCTATGGGGGAGTGAGTTTCTTCTCCACATTCCTTTGCTTTTGCATGTGGCTACATTCCCCCACCTGGAATGTCTCTGAGGTCCACTAGTTCCTGGACCAGTGTCAGCAAAGAGGGAGTAAGAGCTGATAATGATTAGTGGGAGAACAGACATCTCGGAGTCTGCTTGGGCCTACTTGGACCTTTGCTTGTTTCGGTCTTGAGACGTCTGTTGGATTATTCATTAAATAATGAATAATTGTGTGTCTGATTGGTCCAGATGCTACACAATGCATGTAGGCATTATGAGGAAAACTGAACAAGTGCGTTGAAATTTTCAGACAAATCAGAAGTGTTCCGTTTTGATAATTTATAAAAAGAAATTGCACTGTACATATTTTTGCAATCCATGTGTCATATGTTGCTGGAAAGCTCTCAAAGAGTAGAATACGACCAGCCTTTATATTTTACTCACAGACAAAGATATAGCAAGTAATAGCTAAGTATATGTCTTTTTCAATTATGTTGGTGTTGCTTATATGCCACGTTTTTGCTTATAACTTCATGAAAAATAACGGAACATAAATATTACTTAGAGGAGGCGATTATCTTTCAAACGAGCCCACACAAAAGGTAATCGGATGTATATAGATCATTAGATAATCCACAAGAAGCACAATGTTACATATAGCCACCAGGAGATGGCGCCAAGTAAATAACACAATGTTACAGACTCATTGAGTCAAAAGGCAAACATTTACCTTATTTACACCCTGAGATATATAATGTCAAATCAGAAAAATAAGTTTCTTAGGCTGAGAGTCTCAGACTGTATCATAATCTATTTAATTTAACAATTAACATGTTTTTTTTTTTTTTTTTTTTTTTTTTACAATGATCCCAAACACTTGACCCTCCTTGTTTTTGTTTTTGTTTTTTTGTCGAGTCATAAGCCTTTAATTTTGGGTATGCCACTGAAACAGGAAATCTTTAAAAACACCCTCAGAGCTTAAAGGGTTAAATATGACTAGGACAATTTCTTGATAGGTTCTGTGAGAATCTCCGAAGTGTTCTGAAGAGATAAAGTTCCTCACACAAAGCTATTGTATGGCTTCAGAAGACTTACGTAATGTAGTTGTATGGAGTACTATTTTGCATATCCACTGGTCACCGTATGCGTTCACTGTATGGAGAAAAGCAGCGTCAACTTTCTGCTAAACATCTCCTTTTGTGTTCCACAAAAAAAGCAATAGTATGTTGCTAAGCTAACAATACTATATTCTAATAAAGCATAAAAACACATTTACACAAATATTGGGGAAAATTGTACATTTTTAATTAGACTCAAAAAAATAAAATAAAATGTAAGCATAGAATGAGTTATAAGTATATTTATAATTACAGTTCTCTTCCTTCGTTCGCCATCTCGGGTGGACCTTTTCTGTAAGGAATGTCAGCAATGCTGAGTTTGTCCAAAAGAAGGTATCTTACCTTTTGAAACAGCCTTTGCGTTGGGAGTGCATCTATGATGCCTTAAAATACTGCCTACTGGGCAACTCAATAAGTTTTAAAACAGAGCCAAAGTGTCTGTGTGTGCATATTCTTTCTACTTTCTCTGCTCATTAGCAGTTGGCTTCACCCTCTGTTCCAAACCTAAGGTCACACAATGTCACTTAGGGTCACTGTGCGCACCAGAGAGAAGAGTCAACCGGGGCATCCGTCTGATTAGACAAATGTTTCACCCTTCAGCAAGGTGACCTGTGCTGCCTGCAAGGCCCAAGTGAGCAATTTTGAATTCTGTGATTTATTGCCTTCACCGACCTCCATTCAGTTCACTACATAGATCACCAAACCGTGAGATTCATCTTTTACTGATTGATTGTTTCACTAGATATGAAATAAGCTGATTAACAGCAAATGAGAGAATAAAATGCATTTTAGAGCTTTAAAATAAAGCAACACACCAGCCATGCCAATGGGAATTTGAAAACTGAATTTGCTCAGTGATTGTCTTTCTCTATAAATCCTTTTTGCCATAGAAAAACCTTAGACTGCAACCAGAGTGTGTTGTTTTTTGGTTTGTCAGTTCTGTGCTGTGGTACTTAAGGTATTGTTCTTTTACACAAGGTCTTTTCAGTCTTTCTTTCAGTTTTTCCTACCTTACAGGAAAGAAAAATCAGAAAGGTCTCTTTAAAGGTGATGTAATTTTTACAATTTTAAAATACTTTCTCTTATCTCAGCTTTATGTGCAGATAAAAGTGTAAACACTATGGCACTATACACAGTATATATACAATATTGTGTATATATATATATATATATATATATATATATATATATATATATATATATATATATATATATATATATATATACACACACACACACACACACTGGTGGCCAAAAGTTTCGGAAGGAAATTGGTACTTTAATTCACCAAAGTGGCATTCAACTGATCACAAAGTATAGTCAGGACATTACTGATGTAAAAAACAGCACCATCACTATTTGAAAAAAGTCATTTTTTATTAAATCTAGACAGCAGCCATCACTCCAACACCTTATCCTTGAGTAATCATGCTAAATTGCTAATTTGGCACTAGAAAATCACTTGCCATTATATCAAACACAGCTGAAAACTATTTGGTTCGTTAAATGAAGCTTAACATTGTCTTTGTGTTTGTTTTTGAGTTGCCACAGTATGCAATAGACTGGCATGTCTTAAGGTCAATATTAGGTCAAAAATGGCAAAAAAGAAACAGGTTTCTCTAGAAACTTGTCAGTCAATCATTGTTTTGAGGAATGAAGGCTATACAATGCTTGAAATTGCCAAAAAACTGAAGATTTCATACAAAAGGTGTACACTACAGTCTTCAAACACAAAGGACAACTGGCTCTAACAAGGACAGAAAGAGATGTGGAAGGCCAGATGTACAACTAAACAAGAGGATAAGTACATCAGAGTCTCTAGTTTGAGAAATAGACGCCTCAAATGTCCTCAGCTGACAGCTTCATTGAATTCTACCCGCTCAACACCAGTTTCATGTAAAACAGTAAAGAGAAGACTCAGGGGTGCAGGCCTTATGGGAAGAACTGGAAAGAAAAAGCCACTTTTGAAACAGAAAAACAAAAAGAAAAGGTTAGAGTGGGCAAAGAAACACAGACATTGGACAACAGATAATTGGAAAAGAGTGTTATGGATCTTCACCCCATTGAGCTTTTGTGGGATCAGCTACACTGTAAGCTGCGTGAGAAGTGCCCGACAAGACAGCCACATCTATGGCAAGTGCTACAGGAAGTGTGGGGTGAAATGTCACCTGAGTATCTGGACAAACTGACAGCTAGAATGTCAAGGATCTGCAAAGCTGACATTGCTGCATGTGGAGGATTTTTTGATGAGAACTCATTGAAGTAGTTTAAATTATAATAGTAATTTTTCACGTTATTCATGTCCTGACTATACATTGTGATCAGTTGAATACCACTTTCATGAATAAAAGTACCAATTACTTTCCATAAGAGCAAAATCTGATATATATATATATATATATATATATATATATATATATATATATATATATATATATACAGGGTTGGGAGGGTTACTTTTGAAATGTATTCCACTACAGATTACAGAATACATGCTGTAAAATGTAATTTGTAACGTATTCTGTTAGATTACTCAAGGTCAGTAACATATTCTAAATACTTTGGATTACTTCTTCAGCACTGGCAGATTTTTTCACTTGTTTTGACTATAAAAACTTTTTAAATATTTTTACAGGAAAACAATACAAAAATTATTATCAAGAATTATGATTTTTGCCCTAATATTAAAGGTCTTACTAGAAAAAATTAATTATGATCCAATGTGAATTTTCTTGATAATAAAATATGATCGTGTCTGGTAACGTGCATGTAAAATGGCTAGAAATAGCATTTTAGCTTAGCGTAAAACTGACAATTTACACAAGGTTTATTTCTGTTTCTCCAAACTTACTTCAAACGTACTTCTCTGTCTGCTCGTATGAATGTAACACATCATAAGAAAGTGTTTCACTGCTGTTCAAATGCACTTTGGATCGCATCATTTATATGTATAAATGTTTTTCATCTGAAAGGACTAAATATTAAATGAAACAAATGACAATAAAATGCAAAGTAATCTCTTCAGTAATCAAAATACTTTTTGAATGTAACTGTATTCTAATTACCAATGATTTCAATTGTAACTGTAGTGGAATACAGTTACTTATATTTTGTATTTTAAATACGTAATCCCGTTACATGTATTCTGTTACTTCCCAACCCTGCATATATATATATATATATATATATATATATATATATATATATATATATATATATATATATATATTACAGAGAATAGTAAAGAGCATCATCTGAGCAATACAATTTTCCCCTCATACTGGATTGACTTCTTTTACTTGCCACCACAGGAACAAGGTGTCCATACAAGATAATTAAACAAACAAACAAACAAACAGAGCTCTGAAGTGCACTGCAGGTTCTTTGTTTCATAAAGCTGCAATCGAACACTCCCAATGACTGATTAAACGTGAAGTTTTTATTACAGGTTTAGCAAATCTCCCTGCACCATTTCCCTTCCACAGTAACAGCTTTCTAGAGGTGTCACAATATGAAACTGTGACATGAAAATAGAGATGTGCAAAACAACATGTTTACAAAATCGTCAGTGGATTGTCAGTGCGACGAGTGGAATTGGTCTTAAGGATGTGTAATTATGTATAATTAGGCTGGTTTTGGATTCACCTGACCCATATTGTACATGTTTCCACAGAGATGTTTACATAAAATGCATTCTTGCGTTGTAAAACAGAAAGACTAAATGGAACAGAACGCAGGGGTCTCAAGAGTCATTTGTACATTTGGATTATTTTTGATTTTTGACTATTTTTCAGAAAATTAGTTGACAGTTGCTGAATTTTTGCAAAATGATATTACATGGTTCATTACACATATTTGGGCAGTTCAGAGGCTAAATATTCTCGCTGTGCCACTAAAAACATGTTAAATGTTCTCCCAAATAGATTAGGTTTTTATGTTTTATGCTCTATTAAGTTTTAAATAAACAGAACTGACCTCCCTAACTTAAACATTAGTCCCAAAAAAGTAAACAAATTTGAGATGAAAAACACAATTGCTGAAGCACCCTCGTCCTTATGTGGAGCTTCTATGACACTTTCTGCTCACTACTCACATGCTCTTCAGGACTCGTACCCTGATCAAGATGCAAACTGATGCAAACTTTAAAATGTCTTGCCTTACAAGTAGGGACTTTCAGTAAATGAGCGCCACTCTGATGTTGACATGCACCAATAGTACACGCACTCACGACTCATGAGGGGCTACTGTTTTTAGCGCATTTTAGAGTTCTTCCTGGAATGATCCGTCAAAATAAAAGTCAGAGGGTTTTAAAGTTGAGAAAATTATGACTGAAATGATTTTACTGAATAATATTACTTTGTCATCATCATCATCATCATCTTCATCATCATTATTATTATTAAATTACATGTAATATCCTATCACAACTAAAAGGAACACAAAAGAGATCCACTAAAGAATCCATGTAGTTCTAGCGGGAACATATCGGGATTCATTCTATCAGGCATCCCATCCAATCACAATACAGCCTCCGCTTTATAAACCCTCTCAGATGTTTCTCATTGTTGGCATACTTCCATTCTTTTCAGCCCCCTCCACCCCATCACCACCAGTTTTTCTTCTCTGTCTACTCTATTTTATTATAAAAATGTGTAGTTACAGAAAAAGTGGTTTCAGCATACCACTAATAATAACATTTAGAATTTGTTCAATTACTAAAAAAAAAAGAAAAAAAAAAGGCTAAATTAAAACAGTCTTTTTCGGTTTGTGGTTTTCAGCCCAGTGTGTCCAGAATGTTTGGTTTCATTTCTGCCAAGAATTTTCATTTTGGTGCATCACTACTTACAAGTCATGCGCTATAGTAATAGTGTTTCGTCATCAAGGCTTGACATTAACACCCACCCACCTGCCAAATGCGGGTAGAAATCGTCAGTGGCGGGTAACTCCATCACCATTACTAGCCACTATGGCGGGTGGCCGCAGCCGAGTCAAATTTAATTGTATTCATCACACGTTCAGTGCCTTATAAGCACTAAATATACCTCTAATAACTTACACGTGCATCTGTCGGGGGCAAATGAAGTGTGATTTTGCACAAACTGCTGCAGCTAACATCAGCGTGCATGCTCCAGAGATACAGCCAGGGCTCTGGGACAGTGCAGAGTGAAATTTGCATGATTCATTCAGGCTTTACTCAATATCACAGTGGCTGGCGCAGACCACAAAACTCATGTAACTCATTTGAATTCTACTGAGAATCTACTACTTTAACGCACTATATTGAGGAAGTCAAACCTCTCGAACTGACGAGGTAAAGGGACAACAGTGTGCCATCCATCAACATCGATTACAAGGTTTTTTAAATACACCTCATCATCCAAACTGGTAACTGGTATAGGTTTCTAAACGTGTTTAGGCTATTTGTTTTTCATAAGAAATACTGTTTTTTTTTTTTTTTTTAGAAAGAATATGTACATAAGCCTTACCACAGTAATGTGGAGCTATCCATGGTCTTGTGCTTAAGGCCTCATTATTTCAAATGCCACTGTTAAAAAAATTAAAGAACAATGGTAAACTTTCACATAGGCAAATATAATGAAAGGTATAAAGGGGTTAAAATCTGGACTTCAGTGGACACACTTTCAGGTTTTCCTCCTGTTTTACCTGACCATGTTTGCCTTCTAATATTCTAAGAGATGTCTTAAATCATTAGGGTGAACTCACATCATTCTTGTTAAAAAAAATTAAAAAAGGTCCAAAACAAATGCATGCGGTTACAGTCTCCAGTTAGTTTTATCACTTTCTGTGGAGCGGAGGATTTTGGCTAGTGAAAATGCTGAGTGGCTAGTGACTTTGGAATACCAATAGCTACACTGGCCGGTGAGCCAAAAAGTTAATGTCAAGCCCTGTTCATCATAAGGGAGCATTGTGAGAAACAGGGCGAAAAGTAGGAGTTTACGAACAGACAATCTTCCCTTTACTTAAGATATGTATGAAATTAAAAAACAGTGTTGTTGTAGAAAACATCTAGATAAACTACTTGACCTCACTAATCTACTAGTCAATTGTTGGATGACTAATAGACCATCGTGACCCATCTGTACCGAATTTGTTTGCAGGTCTGTTCTGCTGAATGTCATCTATCTTCGCTGCTGTCTGGACTGTAATGATGTCTGTCAGGCTGCAGCAGTGGAAGAGAACTGAAGGTTAATCTGTCTGTATCCCTCCAGTGTTGTGAATGCTTAAAGAGCCGCCAGTCTGAGCTGTGTTTACTGGTGCCTGTCTCAGCTCAGAGATCACACAGACAGAGGTTTGACACCTCTGAGCCTATAAAGGCAATGGAGAGCGAGTGAGAAAGAAAATAATTGACAGTAAACTCTTTGTTCTTTAGTTTCTTGTCATTTTCTGGATCCTTGTCTGCTAAATTATCAGCGAAACAATCGTCAAACCCCTAAAAAATCGAATTAATCGTCATAATCGCAATTATTTGTTTGACAATTAATCGTCAACCAGATTTCATAATTGTGACAGCCCTAAGAATGTCAAGAACTTACCTGACCGATTCAGTTGTTCGATTTTTTAAAACCAAGAAGTCATGAGATTGCAGTTGCATTTATTTTTTAGTCTTTCTAACTGATTCATTCAAAATAATCGGCTCGTTAGAGCACCTTTGCATTTTTGTTAAATATTGGATGATTCATGAACCAGTCAGATAAATCTGGGATGGAAATCCCTTGTGTGTATTGACTGTGAATATTAGCCAAAGTTTTTGGATGCACTGTCTGTTTTATTCCTTTTTTTTTAATGCAAGAATGCATCCTATGTTAACACCCCCTTAATGTACGATTTTACATATGTTCTTTTCTGTTCTATCCATTATTGATCTTAGAATTGTTTCTTTCTACATAGTTCACGTTGAGATCAATAAATCTAGATGATGTTAAGAATGCTATCAATCAACGGTTGTTTTTTAGATTGGTTAGATTAATTTGATCTTGATTGGCTGATACAGACTGTTCTGTCCTGTCCTGTCGAAATGAGTAGCCTAGATGTGGAAGTTCTACTATATGTATCCACAGAAGTTATGACTTATTACTTAGAGTCTTTCAACTGGACTATGAGGTCTTGCACTTTACTGCCAACAAGTTAACTTCCTCAGTGTCAGTCAAAACCCAAATTTAATGTACGTAAGAGGGCTGTTGAGGAATGTAATTGGTTTGTGAGCACTTAATTGCGTACTGGAGCTGTCAACAGTGTTTCAGTCTATGCCACACATCCATTAGTGTGTCTATTAGGAAGGGAGACTACAAAGAGAAAGAAAATAGCATGCGCATTTAGCTGAGAGCAGCCGCAAACATTCCCTGCTGTTATCCATCACCCTAATGTCATAAGAAATGCTGATGAAATTTGTCTCTCCTCTGCAGAAAAGACCAGCTTAGAACAGCAGAATTTCCATGCTGGTTCAAGCTGGTTTATGCTCAATATTGTTGGTATGGAGAGTGATCTTGACTGTTGACCACTTCAAGAATTCACATTTTCTTTCTGTTTGTGTGGTTTTCCCATGCCTTGGCACTCTTTAGAATTCATAAATTAGCACTAGTCTATATAACGAATAAAGCCAGCCCTGCCATTTTTCCTACATTTTCAGTAACACAGTACAATAAAGTACAATACAGTACAAATATAATTTTAGCAATAAGGCATGAGAGGCCATGCTATATTGTGAATAAATGGCTGAGGGCATTGTTAGGGCGCTGCAACCCCTTCAGCTGTGACTATATTCACAATATGGCACAGCCTTGAGTGCTTTATTGCTTTTACAAAACGGTCACAAATGTAAATTAAAATTATATATTTTGCAAGTAAAATCATTAAATGCCATTCTTCTGCCAGAAAATATTCACGTGCAGCCATCTTGAAAAATTAGTATTTGAACTTCCGGTCTAGCCTTCACTGTATAGATATCTGTGGTGTTGAAATCAATGTGTAATTAGCTAATGAAGTGGAATTACAGGTAATAGAGTTGCCAAAAGTTCTCATGAATATTGTAAAGTGTTGTTTGACATAACAACTGAAAGCAGAGAGAGGAGATTTTTAAAACAAGAGTACTTCATTCATAAATACACAAGATCCTACCCTTATGCTGTGGATGTGCTGATATACTTCTGTGCTCATGAAACTCCAAGAGACAATACAGTCATTAAAAGAATCTCTGTAAGACACCTCTGGCCTTCTTCTCGTCATTCATTCATCACGTTATAGTCAATGTGAGCAGATTTTTTGAGTGTTAAACCGGGACGGAGGAGGGGTGCTACTATATTTACACACACACACACATATAAATGTGAAAGTGAACGTTTTATTTTAGATTCCTCCGGGTTCTTTCGAGCAGCAGATTTCAATGGTGGAAATAGGCAGCGCTGCAGTTTTAATAATCTTTTAAGCTTTATAGAATGTAATAACGTCTTTTAATGTTAATAAAATGTATTATAAAGGAATATCTATGATTTACATTGAATAAAGTATGTGGGTCCTTTCTAAAATTTCAGCAAAACAAGTTTAAACTTTATTCAGTGAGCCTGTATGATTATGTTTAACGTGTAACACGTTGATGAATATACATCCTCGCACTTTTAACACTCTTCTAAAGACTAAGAATGTGGGTACCTAGAAATTAAAACAACCATCAGACATACAATATGTGTCTTAACTGCTTAAATTATGAACCCACATTCAATAAATAATAATATTTTAATTCAATATGATTATATTCTATAACAAAACTTAATAACAGCCATTTTCAGTTGAACAATATTATTTACTGCATTAAAAATAAATGCACTACAGTGAAGACGGGTCCTGTTTCTCTCGTTATATCTCATATGGTGGTCTTGTTCATAGAAGATCATCGTCAGATCATATTTGATCTCATATCTGTCACAGCGACAGCACTTTGGAAATTAAAAACAGCCGTTTGCGATCAGAGTTTGCGTGATTCCTTCGTAAAAAAGTATTATCCTCCAACAGCTGCTGCGGGTCAATTGTGTCTTATATAGCAGACGCGATAACAATGATGGTGACCCATGAATTACATAATTTATGTAAAATCCGGAGTTTTTCCTGATGCAACAATCTTGTGGAAATTTAAACAAGCCCTAATCTCTAATAATCTGTGGGAAACAGGGTGTTTCAACCCCACAAACAGCACTTTTTGGGCAGTTTCAGCGCAATTTGAGCGAAGCGCCCATAGACAGAAAAAAGAAAGAACCCAGAAGGGGCGGAGTGGAGCGTTTGTTTGTAAACAGTAACTTCATCTATAGCAGAGATTATTTAGCAGAGATGGGCCACTTCCATTAAAATTAATGCGAGAAATTGGAACGCTCAACCAAGGAGCTCTGAGCTCCCAACGGTCAATGGATGTAGAAAGGAAGTCCCGCCTTACATTTAAAAGAGCCAATCACCTTTTAAATACAGACATCGCCTGTCAGTCAGCCTTAGAACGTGCATGTGCATTAGCTATACAAGCTGAGAAAATTTAGTTTTTTAGCATAATATGAAGTAAAGAATCATAGTGAATGATTCCATTATTGTCAGATTTTACTGCTGATTTGAAATATGTACTTTGATCGTAATAATGACCAAACGTTTTTGAGATTTTGGTCTTTCTCCATTCAGGTAGATAGGAGCTGCACTGGCATGACTGGAAATAGTCTCACAAGAGCATTCCAAAGATGGTCGACAGTGGACTGACTTGCTAGAAAAAGTTTGGTCGAATACCAAACTGCGTTTTTGCGCCCTTGAAGGCACTGCGGGAAGGGGAATTCCAAATGAAAGTGGGCAACTCAAGCCCTCCACGGTGGGCCCTTCCTCAAGGCCGTTAGTGAAGGGTACATGCAATGGTCACTTCGAGTAAGTAATTTTACCTTTTATGATCACGTGACCCTGGGTGACGTGTCCTCGGGATATATTTTAAAGCAAGGTTGTTGATCAGAACATATTACACGTTCAAACACTCGGGCAAGCGCTATAGCCCTTTTATAACAGTGTGGCTGAGTCAACTAATCAGCAGGACAGAGAGATAAAGGGGAGCCGGAGACACCAGTTAGAGAGAGAGAGACACACACACGGCCGCTGTGTGTGTGTGTGTGTGTGTGTATATGTGCGTC
Organism: Myxocyprinus asiaticus; assembly: GCF_019703515.2. Classification (NCBI taxonomy): domain Eukaryota; kingdom Metazoa; phylum Chordata; class Actinopteri; order Cypriniformes; family Catostomidae; genus Myxocyprinus; species Myxocyprinus asiaticus. The sequence continues at coordinate 47,079,819 of NC_059353.1, read as the reverse complement.
TATGTGTTTTATGTTGTTTTAAGTTGAGTATATGACATTAAAGTTTATGTTGACTGTTCTGCCGGTTCCCGCCGCCTCCTTGCCCATCCTTTACCCCATTACAAACAGATACTTCTCCTCCTCGTCAGTTTACATTCGTCCTCATACATAAGATAGTAGACAGCCATAAGCAGAGAGATACTCAAAAAACAGGGTCAATTTTTTGCTGTAGGCTAGCCTAAACCCTGTGGTTTATTATTATTTATTTATTATTAAGACCTCTCGTGCACCAAATAACTTTAGGCGGGAAACGTTCATTTATGTATTTTATATACATTTATGTACATATATAAAACTATTATTATTTTAACTTTTCTCCCCAATTTGGCATGCCCAATTCCCAATGCGCTCGTGGTGGCGTAGTGACTTGCCTCAGTCCGGGTGGTGTAGGACGAATCTCAGTTGCCACTGCATCTGAGACAGTCAATCCGCGCATCTTATCACGTGGCTTGTTGAGCATGTTACCGAGGAGACATAGTGCGTGTGGAGGCTTCACGCTATTCTCCGTGGCATCCACACACAACTCAAAGCAAGAACCACATTATAGCAACCATGAGGAGGTTAACCCAACGTGACTTTACTCACCCTAGCAACCGGGCCAATTGGTAGCTTAGGAAGCCTGACTGGAGTCACTCAGCATGCTCTGGATTCGAACTTGTGACTGCAGGTGTGGTAGTCAGTGTCTTTACTTGCTGAGCTACCCAGGCCCCCCTATTGTTTTTATTATTAAAACTGCAACACTAAGTAATTTTAAATAAGACACAAAAGGCAATGTTTGAATAAAAAAAAACCCATTACAAACAGTATATTTATTTGCAACAACAAATTAACAGCAATAAATAAGAGATTCCTGTTGTTAGAACAGCTGCGCTGCGTCGTCATGGTAACATTTCAGGACAAGATAAAGTGGAAGTGACGCATGTCTTTATTACTCCCTTCATCAAGGGTGTTCCAAATGGCCATACATGAGACGCGAGTGCCCTGCTCCCTTCAGAGTTACCACTTCAAGAGCTCAGCCCTTCAGAGGGAGTAGGGCATAGGGATGCTTACTTCCGTCTGGAATTCGCCCTTTGTCTATCCATCTTTTTCCTGGGGGTCTTACTGGGGAAACAAATGTGGGTGGGACTTCCGCCAGAAGTCATTCTACAGCATTCCCTAGCTCTGGCTGTAGTCATTTTAAGTCCCTGTTTACAGCTGGTATTAAGACACTTTTCGGATGATCCAATCGCAAAGGTCAGCGCTAAATATAGTTGTAAACGGGGTGCAAAATGTTTTATGATTGGATCACAAAAAACACATACAGCGGTAGTCAAAACCACATCGCATTTGAGGTTTGAAACGGCGTACTGGTGTGTCCTGGACAGCAGCATAGCACCACATCTCACCTGTCAATCACCCGCCGAACAAAACTTTAAACTTACATGCAGATTTAAAAGGAAATAACTATCCGATTGGAAAACTTGAAAAAGCGATTACATACCCAAGTATGAGAACTTCACAGCTCTTCCTCAGTGTGTCTGTCTGATTTGAACATGCAGGGTGACAAGATGACAAGCACACACATCTGAAGCTGAACTAACACAGATACTCCACTAAAACAACCAATAATTTTGCTTGAAATGTTGCGTTTGTGCTTAGATTTAATCTCAACTGCATCTGGGAGAAACAGCGCACCGGGTATGTTTGCGCTTTCTTTGTCTTTATGACATTTTTCAGTTTATTATCAATCAGTAACACACAGATATAGTGATTGATATACAGTATGTCCATACGAAATCATACACACTCTATTCAAAATCACAACACCACAACGAAAGAATGAATTAATATTTCTCGCTAATCAGCACGGGACATAGGAAACAGGTGGATAGTCCCTGGCAGTAAACAGTAAACAGAATGTTTCTAGGCAACAAGAATAGCTGGCAGCTACGGGTGATGTGGAGTGATACAAATAGAAGTTCCGTGAAGAGGTCAGAACTGTGATTTATCATGAATAAAGCACGGCTGTTGACCAATCAGCATCCAGGACACAGTATACATAGACACATAAAGTATATTCCTCTACTTTCAAATTTTCACTGTAAATGAGTATTTGTTTAAGTAGTTTCAGCTTTTATCACTATATACTTTAATAATAAAAAAATATATATAAAAAAATAGAGTTCTGTGGTCAGATTCACGAAAATGTTCTTAAGAAGAAAAATAAATATGAAAGTTTGTAGGATAAATCATAAGAAGTTCGTAAGAATTTTCCTAAGTGCAATTCTTGAAAAATTCTTACCAAGTTCTAAGATATTTTCTTAGGAATGTCTTTTCTTAAGAATAAAATGACAGGGGCCTGGGTAGCTCAGCGAGTACTGACACTGACTACCACCCCTAGAGTTGTGAGTTCGAATCCAGGGTGTGCTGAGTGACTCCAGCCAGGTCTCCTAAGCAACCAAATTGGCCCGGTTGCTAGGGAGGGTAGAGTCACATGGGGTAACCTCCTCGTGGTCGCAATTAGTGGTTCTCGCACTCAATGGGGCGTGTGGTAAGTTGTGTGTTGATCGCGGAGAGTAGCATGAGCCTCCACATGCTGCGAGTCTCCGCGGTGTCATGCACAGCAAGCTAAGTAATAAGATGCACGGATTGACGGTCTCAGAAGCAGAGGCAACTGAGACTTGTCCTCCACCACCCGGACTGAGGTGAGTAACCGTGCCACCGCGAGGACCTAGTAAGTAGTGGGAATTGGGCATTCCAAATTGGGAGAAAAGGGGATAAAATAAATAAATAAATAAAAAGATTAAATTGACAGGCTTTCACATTGTCTGATTATTCTAGCCTACTCATGAGGTTGCCTTGTCTAAGTCTAATACTGTTATATCATAACGATAAATGTATGTATCTTTTCACTTTTTTTAAGTAGCAGCAAGCACTTTACGATATATTTTTTTTTATCTATGCAAGTAAACAGAATAGATTTAGCTTAAAAACATAGTAAAAAAGTATTAATGTTGTATACTTGAGTTGTACAGTTGTTTTGATGATATTTAGATGTTAAGAATATGTTGCTTTCATAACTTTTGACCACCAAGTTGTATTGAGCAGTTATGAGTTATAGAAAATTCATTCAAATTACTAGTAATTCTCACATTAGATGTTAATATAAAAAAGATGTCTTCACATGTATCACAGTGGTTTTGCTGTAGTTAATGTATATTTTGAAATGTCAAAGAATTTCTACATTTTATTATGTCTAAAATTAATTAATACATTTTATATTTGACTTACAATACAGTTTTAGATAAAAACTATCCGGTTATGAATGATTTATAAGCTTGAATTGCACCGGAACCCACAAATGCAAAAGGTGAATGCAGATTCTGAACACAATAGGAAGGTTAAATGTCTGCTACAGACCTCCGTGTCAGGAGAAATGGTGAAATGTGCTTGGAGTGTTTACCAGTCAGTGCTTTCTCAAATTGGCTTGGGCTGAATTAAAGCTTTGAAAATGAATCTTCCACCGAATTTTGAAGGCACTGTAGCAGGGGCGGTGGCAGGATTTTTTCACAGGGGTGGCCGGGCAGGGTATAGTGATCAGCCTGTGGTGGCCAAGAAATTCCATCCAATGGTGGGGGGGGTCTGCGAGTGTTATATCGTCTGACTGGGGAGGGGGGGTTTGCAGGCTTCTGTCTGGGGGCCACCCCTGGCCCCCCCTCTAGAAACGCCCCTGCGCTGTACACAGTACTGTTCAATATATTTCTTCTCCTGTCTCTAAAAATATCAGTACTTTGAAATCCTCTTCCAAACACTAATTTTAAGTGGAGCTTCAGGAACTAGGAAACTACAGCACATTGTAAACACTTATAACCAGAAACTATAGTGAACTGCTTTATTTCAAAACATAAGTATGTCATGAGGCATAGTGCAAGTAGTCCATAGTGCTGTGAGGTCTATTTGAAGGTGAACCGGGAAGTCTAATTTGCCATGGGTTCCCTCGGGATTTTCCTATGATTCCTATAATGGGGATTTTCAATTTATGTGTAAAATAAGGTCTGTGGTAAACATTACTTGATGGATATGTGGACGTTTTGTTCTACAACATAAATTACACACAGTCATAAAAACCCATTGGAAAATCCAGAGGGAACCCATGGCGAATTAGACTTCCGGGTCCGCCTAAAAATTGACGTCACGGCTGAACAGTTCTAATGCTTTGAGAGCGTTGCCCCGTGCGTGCACACATCAACGTGTCACCAGTTTATTCTGAAGTAACCACAAACATGTTCAGCTGTCTTTAATCGCAGCCTTTTTTTTTTTGCGGTTTAATAATCACATATGACCAATTCGCCATTTTGATATTATTCTGATTAAGTGTGCAGCACTGAAGGATCTTGAAATTAGCATACTGTGATTTTTGGCCATATTTTGTCTAAATGTCCAAATAAAAAGCACATTAAAATCAAATAAAATTTTAAATGTAATTGTATATAGTCAGCAAAATCATTGCAATTCGATATATCGCCCAGCCCCATTTCAAGCTTGAATACTCAGAGGGCAGGAATATTCCATATTCGGTCCAGGGACATGATTAATTGTGTTAATTTTTGTAACACATTATTTTTTACATAATGAACTAAATTGTATATAATTGCACTGAATAACCACGTTTAATCGACAGCCCTAAAATATACATTAAATAATGTTAATAAAGAGAGAAAAAAGTTTGGTAGATTAACATTTTTCTAAGTGAACATGCGCTAGATGGATATCTTTGACTGTTCTCGCTGTTTTTTCAGCATCTTCTGCTGAAGCACCGTGTTATTTTAGAAACCGTGTCAAGTTAAAAAGAGCTTTATCTTTTTAAAATGTGTCTCAAGACACCTGCGGTCTGTTTTATTCATTGAGTTGCACCTAGCTTTTCTTAGCGCAAGAACGCGTTTGATCTAAACAGGCCCTAACACTGCTTAATGAAAGCAGAAATACGTTTTTAAACTCTGTGAAAAGGGTTTGTTGCTCTGATGCTAATTTTGGTATCATTTTGATTTGTTTGCCGAGGTATTCAGACATTTTATCCCTGCCGGGCATCCTGGCTAATTGCGTTTTTAAGATGACAACATGTTTTTTTCAAGTCAAATTGAGGAAATAATTATTACTCAAGGATATTATTTGTGCTGTCACTTTTGTCCTTCGGCGAACACACGGTCATAGATGATGTTTGAAGGTGGACACGCTTTCAAGCAAACATCAGCCTGTGTGAAGAGTACGGCAAACAAGAAAACCCTCATTTTATTTTAATGAACACCTTAATGACAAATTCTGTGGTTTAGAACTTTTAATGAGAGCCGTTCGCTTCTGAGAGACTAAGCAACCATAGTTGCTACGGGGAAGTAAACCTCTATCAGTTGGTGATTGGTCCATTTACCCCTGACCTGAAGCTCACTAGCTAATTTTAAAGATATATTCTTATTAGCTTCCTCTCAAAAAGCACGCTTAGCTGTTGTGTGCGCGTTTTGGCATATCTCTAAAGGAAATAAGTCCTGTTTGATCTGGCTGCAGGCAGATTTCTGGATAAAAGCTTACGTTGATAATCATGCCACCTCTGTCTGTTGATTAATAGTTAGCACTGACTGAAGGCAAACTGAGGTAAAACCAGGAAGACATTTTGATTAAGCTTATTCCCAAGACACAACCATAGGTCTTAGAGTTCAGAATGGAATTCAGCTTACTATTTACTCAACACTGCACAGTATATAGGTCTACTGTATACTGACTACATTTTTTAAAATAGAATGTGAAACAGAATAGATTATGCAACAATAATCATAAGATAAATATTGTAGTAGTATGCTACATTGTTGTCCCATGACCTCATCACATTGAATGTTTAATTTTCATCTATTAAATAAATGCAGTTATTATATACAGTATATATATATATATATAGTTAAAAATCTCATCTGTTATTAATTCAGGTTCATTCATCAAACAGGAAATGGAAGTTGAGCGCACTGCATTGCATACAGTTTTGTACATAGTGTGCTCTGTTATATACTATGTAAGGGATAATGAACAGTCTGTCGGTTGTTATCGCACAATAAACATATTATTTTTCGACAATTTTGCAATAACAACTGTCTGACTGTACATTATCCCACTTATTATATGGCTACTTACCAAATAAATAAATGCATGGACATAAAATATTGATTTGCATTGAAATTATGTAATTTGAGAAGAATGAAATCACTGATCAGCTGAAATCAGCCTCCTCTGTTGGTGTTTATTTTGAAATTAATGACCGCCTGACTGCTCATTATCCCGCTTATTACAAGAGCACTAATGAAATAAATAAATAAATGTAATAGAAACATCGATTTAAAATTATTTTATTAGCTTACTTGTAGAGATTTCACAGTGACCCTCCAAGAAGCAGTAAAGATGGCTCGCAATATCCGGATGAGGGGTCTGATTCTTTTCAGAGAAATATCAGACCGCTAGTTGGCTATTGACCAGTCAGAATGGTGTATTCCAGAGAGGCATGTTAAAAATATGATTAGAAATTTAGTAGGTCATCTGGGTATTCCATGCTTACAGAAAATGTGTATCCTTTGTATAGTATACCTACTATATACTGCAAAAAGTGCAGTATGGTAGCCAGTGGCTTAAGAAGTGTAAAAATTCATCGTTTTGCATTCTATCATACCTATGAACATCCCTTATCTGTTGCAAAATCGATGCAACGCACAGCCTCTTGTAGCTTTAATAGAGAGCATACTGTATAGACCAGGGGTATCCAAAGTCCCGCCTTTGGGCCATCAGCACATGTGGTCCATGACCGAAAAAGTTTGGACACCCCTGATATAGACATACACTTGAAAAATAAAACAATGAATAGAACTTACTTCTTAGGCAAGATTAAATGAATGGCTTGATTAGAGATCTTTTAATTTAAGCTCTACTCTACTCTGTGATTTACAAAGGTAATAGTGATTAGCCTGTATTGACGTGCTTAGACATTTCACATAATAAATGGAAAAGTATCATCATTATTGTCCAAATGATTTTCCAATGTAAACATGAGCTCTGTTCAAAAACCAAGTGAGCTTACTAGTGCGTGCAGTTATTTTTTGTGCTTTTAAGAGTTTTGCGTTGTTAGCTTAGCAACATACTAATGCAAATTCTAATGTAAGGCAGCTCACTAGGTTTTGGAACAGAACATATTTGCATTTGGTTCTATACATTTGTTTAGTTCCTTTGCTTATAAAAAGATGCATAATACGGCATTGTTGCCTCACATTTCCCTTGGTTATGAATGTAAGAGAAAAGACAGACTTTAAATACACCCATGAGAACACAGGTTTGTATAAGGAGAACATCATGCTGGCAGTGGCAACTGAAAAGGGAGTATGCCTCAGTATCACCTGCCAGGAACAGTTAGTTGGTTAAAAGGCTTTGACTCGTGCAGTGGAAGAGAAGCGGCCCTTTGTAAAATGATCCCTTGAATGAGATGTCATTTTTAAAAGGTACAAGTTGTGGCTCTCAGACAATTTTTTGGCATTCATTACGTTCCTTGCTCTGATGAGGACATTCTGATCATCACAAAGTGAATTATTTTAATTAAAATAAAAAAGTTAGGCTAGCTACTAGTTCACTAGCTTACTACTCTCTAGTGGCCCACTTTTTCTTTTGGCAGGTACAATAGCCTGTGAGATATAACAAAACACAAAGATTAAATCGATCAGCTTTTACAGAGCACAATGTAAAATGAATTTGTATGGCTCTCATTTCTGAGATGATTTTATTTCTGGACTCCTCTCACTGAATTCAACGTGCAGCATCATAGAAGCATACTGTATGTCTCTGCAGAACAAAAATGGGGGTTTCCCAATCAGTGGGCGTTTTCAAACCAGGGTGGGCATTTTTCAACCACTTTACTAGATTTACATGGTCCGTTACCGATATCTTTCTCACCTCAACGACATCCGAGTTCACACAGAGGTACTCTATTTAGATTAGATGGTTGAAAAAATGCCCACTGATTGGGAAACCCCCATTTTGGTTCCGCAGAGATATCAGTCACACATAATTGGGTTATGCGACAATTGTTTGAAAGTATTAGCATTGCATACAATATCATTGCACTTGTGATGCAAAGAACCAGGAGTCCTGAAGATCACACAAGTCGATACATGAGTTGAAAGTGTCATAAAAGCGTCACAAAATGACGAGGTGCACGCTTCATCTCACATTTGCTTTTATGGCACTATCGGTTAGGTTTGGGTTTAAGGTTAGGGAGGTAGGTTTTTGTTGATTTAAAACTTGATAGAGCTTTAACCTTGAAAACCTCCTTTGTTTGGAAGGACAACAGAAGTCACAAAGTTTTCATGAGATTAAGCTGAAATGTCCTCATCCAATCTGAATTTAGGGTAAGGACTAAACTAGTTGTACCATTTTGAGTCGTTTGTATTTACACATTATGAGGCTGTTTTTGCTGTGATGCCAGACTTAATGTTATGAAAAATCTTATCTTTTGGTTTGTGAATGTGTGTCCATCAAATTCCAAATAAAACAATAATATAATTCAAACGAGATCAAGTCATTTTAATTTCTCTTTCTGATTTTCCATAAATGGGCATTACCAAGTGTTTATTTAATATATAAACCATTTAATAAGGTATATTCAACTCTCATAGACTGAATGTTACTATACATTTTTGCAAACTGACTTTTACATTCCACATTTTTATGGCGTATTATAACTTTATAAACACTTATTTTTCATACTATTACTCACAATCTGCTATGTTATGATATCGAAATGCTTTTACTATAACCCATCGTTTGAAAAACGACACATTATAACACTTGTATTACAGACCAACCTACATTTTCACACTTATTCCAATGTGATTAACTTCTGCGTTAGCTCACCTCATGAAGTGTTGGACTTTGGACTCAAGAGGACCGAGGCTGGAGCCCAGCCAAAGACGCAAGCTAACACATGAGCTGAAAGAGTCATTGAAGCGACACGAAATGACGTGGTTACTTAAAAAAAATGTTGCTTTTCATGTCACATTTTTCTTTTCCACATTATCGTTTAGGTTTAGGTATAAGTTAGGGATGCACCGATGTATCATCTGCCGATATTTATCAGACAGTTATTGACCAAATGAAAACCATCGTCATATCGGTAATAAGCATAAAAACACAAAAATGAAAAACCAGTGGTTTATTTTTAATTAATTCATAGCACACTTTGTGAAAATAATAATGGCCACTATATGTAGAAGGATTGGCACTCCTTAGAACATGTAATGTTTAAGTTTTATTCTTTCTCTTTCTTACATGTTCTAATGTAAGAAAAAAAAAAACACCAAAAATTGACGTGACAGTTGTGAAATTGACACTTACTTACTGTATAGGCTACAGTTCATGATGAGGCTGACCATCCAAAACACTTTGAAACCAGCTGACTTTGACATGCAGCATTAATGATACCTATTAATGCTGCATGTTTGATTGAATTAAGATTGAAATTGCAATATGGCTTTGTGCGATTACTAAACCTGAAAAGGTTGCATATTAAACTGCAAAAACAGAAGTGCAAAAATAACCTTTTTTCATATCAATCATAATGTTATCAAAGTTAGTCATTTATTTATTATTTATTTTTTATTTTTTTAGCTTTTTATCTTTGTATCTTGTATTTATCTTTCACTGTGGCTCTCTTTACATTTTTGCAAATCAGATCCAATTTTCAATGTACATATTTTTATTGTTAGAACAGTGAAAAAGCTTTTGTACCTCTTTGTAAATTTTTAAGCATAAGTAAAACAGTGATCTAATGACAAAATAAGGTAAGTTGCAAAATATCAGTATCAGTATCATTATCAACATATAGTATTTTATTAAAATCAGTATCATATCAGCCAAAATTGTTTATATCGGTGCATCCCTAGTATTGGTTTAGGACAAGGATATCTGTTTGGCTTACCTCTCATTTGTGTTCATTACACTATCACTTAGGTTTAGGTGTTGGCTAAGGGTAAGGTTGTCTGTTTTGTTTACCTTTCTTTTGCATTTTGAACACTATTGGTTAGGTTTAGGTTAATGTTTTAGGTTAGGGAGGTATGTTTTACTCATTAAAACTTCCATCTAATATTCACCTTAAATCTTCACGTCTGATTACGACACCATTTCACTCACTTTTGGCGCCCCCCACTGGACAATTCACTAGGAAACTGCAGCGAAACGTGTAATGCAGCACGTTATTTCATTTTACAAAATTTTTGCCATGGTCACGGTAATATTCATGAGATCAGGCTTGGTATATTAATATGATAAAAACCATTTCATATTTAATATACATGTTTAACCATGTTTTCATTGAATTTCCAACAAAAGTAACTGTTATGTACTGTTAACGTGATTTAAAATTACTCATACCACCAACTCCTGACTGAAGTATGTGCAGACATGGGAGTTGCTCTGAATTACTCTCCCAGTGTCCACATGTGTGGATCTCTCTACTCTGACAGGCATCTCATCATTCCGTGCAGCTGTAACACTGCCCACCTGTCGCCAGACTCGCAGTCTGACTGGGGAGAATGGTGAAATTGTGTCAAACAGAGCAGGTGTGTCATCTCCAGCTCACAGCCTGTTTTACGCTTTTTTTAATGACACCTCCTTTCCTTACTTATACTGGGCCTTATTCTCTTTCCAGTTCTGTCACACATTTTCAGTTTTAATGGAATAGTTCACCCAAAAATGAAAGTTCTGTCATCATTTACTCGTTGTTTCAAACCCGTATGACTTTTCTTCTATGAAACACAAAAGGAGATGGTTTACCACTACTATGTTAGTGTCAGCCACCATTTACTTTAATTGCATCTTCTTTTTTTCCATACAGTTAAAGTGTTACAGGTTGGAACAACATTAGGGTAAGAATTTTGTATACATACTATATTCTGCAGAAATAGTAAGTATGGTAGTATGCTTTTCCGAACATTGTACAAATTCTGTATCACATAAATAATTTACTTCTTCAAGCCGTTGTAATGTTACATAGAAGTCTGCTTTTTCTTGTCGTTAAGGAGAAAGAAAATCTTGTCCTTTTATGGTGGTGCAATCTAGTAAATGCTGCCATCACTGAAGTGGCATGCAGGCCCATTGTGTATTCCATCCTGTACGCAGCTTAAGAGCCGATTTCATCTCAGCAGGGAATGTATGCCTATCTCTGGCCTGTCAATAAGATACCACCATAACGGTAAATATGATTAATCCACCTCTTAATTACCCAGCAGCTCTGTGCCAGTAGTCATCAAGTGTCAGCAGCAATTAACTGCTCTACAATAACTCTCAATCTTTGGGCAACTTTAGAAAAGAACGAATGTTGCACTGTTGGAATTCTTTCATTGGTTAATAGCTGTCGCAATGGAGCCAGCAAAACTCAAATGGAGAGGATTTTTTTTTTTTTTTTTTTTTTTAAATGTGTTTTCATCTTAGTTCTCTCTCAGAAGGAGAAAATTAAACACATTTATCATTCCAAATGACAGTTTGTTTACAAATGAGCACAGTGGATATTATGGAGAGAGACAGGGATGCTAAAAGCCGAAGACTTGTCCTTGCTCTCTGACTGCAAAATGATCAATGCATATTAGGGTGCCTCAGGCGGGGTGTTCCATGGATAAGAGTACATAAGGTGTGTTTTGAAGAAGTGCTATGAGAATCCCATTGGTCTACGGATGCCTATGTCGGAGTATGTTGCAGCAAAAGTTAAAGGGTTAACCAAACAGTTGCTTCTCTTTTGCGTGCAGTATTTCAGTGCAAAAACATGCATCTTGTTTCATGACCAGACACTGGCTGGGTTTCCCAAAGCACTCAGTAGAACATTAGCAGCACTTAAGTAGTCCTTAATCTCTAAGGCGTGTTTCCCAAAAGTGTCGTTATCTAAATAGTTAGTAAAAACGTTTGTAAATTAACGAGAGCTTTAAACCACTCTTAAGTTCATTAAGTGCAACTTAAACGCATCTTTCTGCCATCTTTCACAGTTTATCAAAGACAATGGGACATTTAATAAATTGTTTTAACATATGTTGATCATTGGAAAGCTATTGTAAACTATTTCAGAGGATAAAAAAAATGTTGAAAAAATCACTGTGAAATCAATAGGCAGTCTCCTCAGTCTGTGCATGCGACATGATAGGTCTAAATTTACAAGACACGTAATACAGTATAACGTTATATTAGCCTTTTTTGATCAGCATAATTGTAATTGTTGAAAACTTAAATAAATAGGCCTTAATAAATAATTAAAATATGGTTAACAGAGGAGATTAGAGCGAGAGTGTGCAATGAGAGATCCCCTCTCTCTCTCTCTCTTCATCCTCCTCCTCTTCTTTCTTCCTCCAATGGCTGATTGAAATCAACTTGCATATAGTCTTTTTACAGGGCAGTAACAAATTGCATGATGCATAACAGCAGTAAGGCTATAAGTACACAGAACCTTCAACTAACCAGATGATCTATTAATATTTAGACAGGTCTATGAGTAGTTCAATACTGATGCCCGTCATTTTAATCCTGTTCTATGTGCATTTGTTCAGTTTCCAGCCAAAGGAACAAAACTTTAGACTGACATTCTTGTTTAGTGTCTTGTCTAGGCTATGTGAGAGTGCATGGCTCGCCCTTTTGGCGTTGTCATGCATTCTCTTGTCTTATTGATTACTGGCATGAGTGCATTGCTCTTATGTCATCTTGCGGCATGCACTCATGTCATTTGTTTTGTGTTTGTCTCTCGCAACTTCAGGCATGCTTCGCGTTGTGCTCGTCTTGCGCTTCACATCCGGGTCGCGAACTGTTATCATGTTACGTTGGGGTTCGGCCGCTTCGATCTTGGTGCCTGTTTATTTGTGGCCGAACCCTCGCACAAATGTCCTGTCTTGCCTGTCGTTTGGCATGAGCGCGTATTGCCTTTGTCTGGCGATATGCACTTGTGTCATTCGGGTGTTTGTGTCTGTGAGAGCGTGTGTCTTTGTTTAGTTTCTGTATTGCCACATGTCTCTCAGTCTTGCGTCATACCCCGCCTCCTTGTCTCCTCATTAGTTTATTGTTTTCACCTGTCCTGTTTAACCTGTTTGATTTCTCCCCTTTATTAGCTCCTCGTGTATGCTGTTTTGTTCTGGATTGTTTCACTTCATTCGTTGGTTGGTTTCCTTTGTTAGCTAATTTGAGTCAGTTTCACTGGTAAATAAAATAAGTACATTTTACTTAACTTTTCGAAGCAAATTTAATGATCCTCTTGCGAGGGACCTCCTGTGTGAGAAAAGTAGTAAACATGATATTATGATATACATGACTTCTTGTTTGTACACTTAAATAATTAGCTTTTATATTGTCATTGTACTAAAGCCAAATATACAGTATATAGAATGTATTTACTTCTTAAGTTGACAGTGTATCTTTCTTATGCTAGAGTAATGCTAGATGTATAATGTAAGTTTTTTTTTTATATTTATATTTATTGTAAGAAGCACTATATAAATACATTTGTAAATATATACAACAAAACAATAAATATTGTTTTAAAGAAGCTTTACTGAGAATAGTGTATTACAAACCTTATTTCTTACAAATACGATTTTTTTTTCATAATAAATGACTAAACGGCAATTTATTTTTATTTCTGTTTTATTTCTTACTATGACTGTCAATACAATAAAAACATTGTGATTAATGATTTCAGAAACAGTACTAAAGTCAAATAATATCAACTGCGGACCTCCCAGCACCCCCTTGTGGCCCCATGGGGGTCCCCGGAGCCCAGTTTGAAAACCCCTGCTCTAATAGACTACATAGCATACAATACGCTTTCCTGCGGAAGCCTTCTTTATGTTGTGTGGTACATGAATAAACATTTGCTTATAAGGAGAGTTCAAAATGTGAAATGTCCATTTAAATTTTACTAAGTTCATTTAAGTACCATGTACATCAGATTTGTAAATAAGTAAAAGTTACTGTGTTAACTGAAATGTTTAAGCTAAGTTTACTCACTAAATTTATTCAATATTATGTCATGAAGTTAAGTAGATTTTACTTAATTTTATAACATTAAAATTTACTTGGAAAAACTGTGTAAAAACATGCAAAATAAAAATGAAGTACGTCTTACTAGTAATTTTTTTCAGTGTGTAATTAGAATTAAATATTTCTTTTTTGTTGTTTTTGATCAATAACTGACTTTAAAGAACAGAAAGGGTAAAAGAGACATTATTCAATGACAAATGGATGTCGTGGATCTTGTCTTTGGATACACATTACATGGAACAAGTCATACCAAACCTTTTCACTCAACACCCAGTGAAAGGATTTCAGTGCTGAACTTCTTCACTGTTGAGTGAAAGATGAAAATTTACCAGCCAGTGGCTAATCACAGACATTTTTAGTCACATAGTGCAAAATTTGGTTGCATGTGCAAGTGCTTTATTTGCATCAATCTCAGGATTTAAGAATCAATATTGGGATCATTTAAATGAAGATCTATAGTTTTACCCACCCCTACTTTGTATTCTCCAAATGTGTTTAGTATCAGCTCTCTTATCGTTTTATATATATATATATATATATATATATATATATATATATATATATATATATATATATATATATATATAATTTTGTGTCAGTAAATTGACTGAAAAACTTCCCAGACTGATACTAGACTTCAATTCATGAATAAATCTTCCAGACCAGTTTTGTGAAACAAATCAACCGGTTCACTGAAAAGGTCTGATTCAAAAATACGATTCATTCACAATTCGGACATTGCTAGTGCCAAACATCTTTGTGAAGGCAATGAAGCGATTATTATGCTGCTGTAATCTGTGTGTCTTCACTGTCAGAGAGAGAGAGAGAGATAGATTAATCAGGTCAAAAAACTGTTTCATTAGAGAAGATTGAATCTGACCTTTCTGCTACAATAACTACGGCACTCTAATTTCCCGTGAAATAGCACGCATCAGTACGTCTGACATTTACATTGGCAGAAACCAGGAAATGCATACAGATGCAGACGCGCCGTTGAAATTAAGCTGAGTGCATAAAAGCGAGACCCCGGAATGAGCCAAATGAAATGTAAATGGGTTGTGCCTCATGAATACCATATTAATTAAAAGTAAAATATAGCTGCTATTTGCTAAGCAATGGCATGAAGGGGCCAAGTAGAATGAATAGGATCCAAGTAGAATCAACTAAATAAAGTCTTTAATGAGGCCATGAATATTTGATTTGCCAACCAAGTGAGATGTATTGTACATTGTTTTGAACAAGGGGCCAATTAGAAAGATGCTCATCCTGATCATTATTATTATCATCTGGTGGGCTGAAGGCAATTTAGATGAAAGCAAAGAGACAAGGAAAATGGAGAAAGGCAAGTCGAGGAGCCAACACAAAAATATAAGAAAGGAAAATAGAGATGCATAACTCAAATGATATTAGGAGAAACAGAAAGCAGCTGTCCCACTGTCCAGTCAGTCAATGACTTAACAGAGCATTTGTGTATGAAGGCACCTTCTTAAGACAATGGTTTTAGATCACCTTCCAGCACCATAAGCTTTAGATTTAACCAAACAAATATTTAAACTCAAAAATTAAAACTTCTCTGTTTTATACATCAAAATTGGTTGGTGATTTATGCTGCCAAATTTCAAAAAGGCCAAAAAAAAACAAAAATATGAAAGCATCATTAAAGTGGTTCATATGCATATTGTGCACTACACCAATGAGCCAAAACATTATGACCACTCACAGGTGAAGCGATTAACATTGATCATCTCCTAACAAGGCCACATGTCAAGGTCTGGGTAGATTAGATGGTAAGCGAACAATCAGTTCTCGTAGTCAACGTGTTGAATGCAGGAGAAATGGGCAGGAGTAAAGACCTGAGCGACTTTGACAAGGGCCAAATTGTTATGGCCAGAGCATCTCTGAAATGGCAAGGCTTGTGGAGTGCTCCCGGTCAGCAGTGGTGAGTACCTACCAACAGTGGTCTGAGGAGGGACAAACCACGAACTGGCGAAAGGGTGTTGGGCACCCAAGTCTCATCGATGCATGAGGGCAATGAAGGCTATCCCATCTGGTCCGAACAGAAGGTCTACTGTGCCCATGATGACCCCTGTCCACCATCAAAAGCACCTACAATGGGCACGCAAGTGCCGGAACTGGACCTTGGAGCAGTGGAAGAAGGTCACCTTGTCTGATGAGTCCCATTTTCTTTTACATCACATGGATGGCCGTGTACGTGGGTCCCGTTTACCTGTGGAAGTGATGGCACCAGTATGCACTATGGGAAGACTACAAGCCGGTGGAGGGAGTGTGATGCTCTGGGCAATGTTCTGCTAGGAAACCCTGAGTCCAGCCATTCATGTGGATGTCAATTTGACACATGCCACCTACCTAAACGTTGTTGCAGACCATGTACACCCCTTCATGGCAATGGTATTCCATGATGGCAGTGGCCTCGTTCAGCAGGATAATGCGCCCTGCCACACTGCACACATTGTTCGGGAATGGTTTGAGGAACATGATGAAGAGTTCAAGGTGTTGCCCTGGCCTACAAATTCCACAGATCTCAATCCGATTGAGCATCTGTGGGATGTGCTGGTCCAACATGTCCGATCCACGGCGGCTCCACCTCGCAACTTACAGGACTTGAAGGATCTGCTACTAATGTCTTAGTGCCAGATACCACAGGACACCTTCAGGAGTCTTGTAGAGTCCATGCCTCGGCGGGTCGGCGCTGTTTTGGAGGCACGCGGAGGACCAACAGCATATTAGGAAGGTGGTTTTAATGTTTGGCTCATAAGTGTATTTTCAAAGTCTTTTGGAGTCTTCTGAGGCTTTGTTTGAGAAACAAACCTAAAATTTTGTTGTCGATTATTGACAATTGCAGATTAAATAAACAGTTTGCCATAGCTCTCAAATCTCCATTGTGGTTGCGTATATTCAGACTTTTCACATCACGATCAACAACCCAGAGTTTTGGATGAACTATTCCTATAATGACTGGAATGCTTATTTCTTAGTAGAAACTGATTTGTTAAAATTATATTTTAATGAAAGATATTTGTAAAATAAACTTTCAACCACTCTGTCAGATGGCATTTTTATTTTTTCAACCAACCTGCATGTTGCACGTACACTATAAACCCTAAAGTTGGAAATATCAAGGTTTCTTAATTAAGTATTGCTTGAAATGTCAGGTTTTGGGCTCATAACTCAAATATTTAAGTTCATTGAACTTATCTATCTTAAAAACCCATTGACTTAAGATTTGAAGTGTTAATAACTCAAACTTTTGAGTACAAAGTTGAGTCGATGGGGAAAATCCATAATGCTTTACGCTTGAATGTTTCTTTGGTCAAAGGGAAGTCATGGGGGCATTTATAGAGGTTTTAGCTCTTTTGTAGTATTATTTATGTTGTTTTGTTGCAAATAGTTGTTTTGTGTGGTGTCACTATTAATGTGATCAGTGTCCCGTTTGGTCAAGTTGGAATGTTCACTAATTCTCTTTGTGCATGTGCAGTTCAAGAGCACATAAATGTGCATTTCTTTGGAGAATTAAGTTAATTTAATGACTGGCCAAGAATCAGTTATGATCTCTATTTGAGCATTGCTATTGTTTGATCTAAAATTGAATAAATTCAATTAAAATTATTAACAACAGTAGAAACAGCAATATTTAAATAGCAAATCTGAGTTAAGTCTGCTTGCATCCTAAATTGTTAAGTTCATTCTATATGAACTCTAAGATAATAACATAAGTTCTGGAGACGCCATTACTCAATTCAATTGAGGGAATGAGTTTAATCAATCAGCGTCAGTGTACAGGGTCTCAGTAGACAGAATGTTACATGAACATTAAACTCAGACTTGTGTTGATGTCTTCCTACCTTCGAATACTGCCTGATAAGGCTACATTTTTATGTTTTGGTCAAGCCATTATGACACTCACATCAACCCTTTGATGGATTATGAGAGAGCTCTTATGGCAGAGAGCATATGAAGCACTTGTCCGTGGTCGCATCTCACTCCTGTCTCTTTAAGAAAGCATCTCACCTCTCTCAGAGCTGTCCTTATCAGTCAAGGCATCTCCTGTGCTCGCACACAGGCCACAGTGGACCTTCCAGACAAAGCAGCTCTCATAATCAATTGTTCCAGTCACAGACCCTGACAGTCTCATAAAGGAAGGCAGCCACTCATCTCTAATCCATCCTTTCTCTGTCATCTACTCGCCCCGTCTATCACCGTCACCCTGTCTTTATGCCTGAGCTCCTGTTTCCTGTCTCCTTTTTGCTTTTGCTTATTGCTTGTTAGAAACCAAGAACCAAAAGGTGCGTTGACACATGCAGAGTGTAACAGTCTGGTTCCGGGAGTAAAAATCCCATTTATTTTCTCCATAGGGGAATAGATTTTAATCCATAACTTATAAATCTTTAAAGAGAGACCTCCAAGGTTGGCAATCGATAAAGCCATTAAGGCTGATTTATACTTCTGCGTTGAACATACGGCGTAGACTCCGCATTTGGCCAACATGTTGGTTTGCATTTATTGCGTTGGTGTGTCTGCATCGTTTTGTGAGTACACAGCCAAAATGATAGATTGGGACAAAAATGCCTTAATTTCTGAAATAACTGTACATTTCATAAATAAACAAAGGCAATGCAATGGTATTCATGGATTCAAAAACATTTATTAAATTACTGAAGCATTAAAAATTAGTTTATAAAAGTATGTAGTATTTAGGTACATATTATTTATTATACAGGTGCATCTCAATAAATTAGAATGTCGTGGAAAAGTTCATTTATTTCAGTAATTCAACTCAAATTGTGAAACTCGTGTATTAAATAAATTCAATGCACACAGACTGAAGTAGTTTAAGTCTTTGGTTCTTTTAATTGTGATGATTTTGGCTCACATTTAACAAAAACCCACCAATTCACTATCTCAGAAAATTAGAATACATCATAAGACCAATAAAAAAAACATTTTTAGTGAATTGTTGGCCTTCTGGAAAGTATGTTAATTTACTATATATGTACTCAATACTTGGTAGGGGATCCTATTGCTTTAATTACTGCCTCAATTCGGCGTGGCATGGAGGTGATCAGTTTGTGGCACTGCTGAGGTAGTATGGAAGCCCAGGTTTCTTTGACAGTGGCCTTCAGCTCATCTGCATTTTTTGGTCTCTTGTTTCTCATTTTCCTCTTGACAATACCCCATAGATTCTCTATGGGGTTCAGGTCTGGTGAGTTTGCTGGCCAGTCAAGCACACCAACACCATGGTCATTTAACCAACTTTTGGTGCTTTTGGCAGTGTGGGCAGGTGCCAAATCCTGCTGGAAAATGAAATCAGCATCTTTAAAAAGCTGGTCAGCAGAAGGAAGCATAAAGTGCTCCAAAATGTCTTGGTAAACGGGTGCAGTGACTTTGGTTTTCAAAAAACACAATGGACCAACATCAGCAGATGACATTGCACCCCAAATCATCACAGACTGTGGAAACTTAACACTGGACTTCAAGCAACTTGGGCTATGAGCTTCTCCACCCTTCCTCCAGACTCTAGGACCTTGGTTTCCAAATGAAATACAAAACTTGCTCTCATCTGAAAAGAGGACTTTGGACCACTGGGCAACAGTCCAGTTCTTCTTCTCCTTAGCCCAGGTAAGACGCCTCTGACGTTGTCTGTGGTTCAGGAGTGGCTTAACAAGAGGAATACGACAACTGTAGCCAAATTCCTTGACATGTCTGTGTGTGGTGGCTCTTGATGCCTTGACCCCAGCCTCAGTCCATTCCTTGTGAAGTTCACCCAAATTCTTGAATCGATTTTGCTTGACAATCATAAGGCTGCGGTTCTCTTGGTTGGTTGTGCATCTTTTTCTTCCACACTTTTTCCTTCCACTCAACTTTCTGTTAACATGCTTGGATACAGCATTCTGTGAACAGCCAGCTTCTTTGGCAATGAATGTTTGTGGCTTACCCTCCTTGTGAAGGGTGTCAGTGATTGTCTTCTGGACAACTGTCAGATCAGCAGTCTTCCCCATGATTGTGTAGCCTAGTGAACCAAACTGAGAGACCATTTTGAAGGCTCAGGAAATCTTTGCAGGTGTTTTGAATTGATTAGCTGATTGGCATGTCACCATATTCTAATTTTTTGAGATAGTGAATTGGTGGGTTTTTGTTAAATGTTAGCCAAAATCATCACAATTAAAAGAACCAAAGACTTAAACTACTTCAGTCTGTGTGCATTGAATTTATTTAATACACGAGTTTCACAATTTTAGTTGAATTACTGAAATAAATGAACTTTTCCACGACATTCTAATTTATTGAGATGCACCTGTACATGTTGCCTGCCCGTGCAGAGAGACAATAAAGGAGGCCTAGACTGAATGCTTGCTTTTGAGTCACTTAAATAATAATAAATATATATATTGTGGCATACTTTGACGCTCCATGCTGAAAAAAATTATCAAATGAATCAATAACTGCTTGCTTGACCTACACACAGTGGGTGTTGTTTTAAAGCTTACAGTATTTACTATGCATTTAGGCAAAATAACCAACTTTTAAAAGGTGCTTTTTTAATCTGCTGACAAACTAGAAGTGTTCTGTTTTCATAACTTATGAAATATGATTATTTGCTGTACACCATAGTCAAACATACAGTCAAAACATCATAAAGTTCTGGATTAGAATACAACAAATATTGTTTCACTCACATACCTGATATATATATATGAGAGAGAGAGAGAGAGAGAGAGAGAGAGAGAGAGAGAGAGAGAGAGAGAGAGAGAGAGAGAGAGTGAAAGACCAGAGAAAAGTTTATTAGATGTAAACAGATGTGTCTTTTGTCGCGTTTTCACTTGTTAATATAAAACAGAATATAAACAGCAGATGCTCACAAAAAACGAAACGGGTCCAATTTGGCACGATCACTGATCAGTGGATATAGATGCATAGACAAAATAATCTTGGAGAAAATGTGAGGCTACCACGGATAATTTCCTGTCATGCTGGGTGCGGTTTCTGGTAACTCAGCGGACCAATCACAGCTGTTGTCGTCTGCGTCGACGCAACGCGCAGTTACAGTTTTGAAGAGGTGCGCATCAGGCTATGCCGTAACCGTTGTAGCTACGCGTAACCTACGACATTGGATCAACGCAGAAGGATAAATCACCCTTTAGCCTGCTTAATAGTGGAATTCCCACTGAATATCTACACTACCCATGATCCTGAAGAGAAAAGTTCCACCAATCAGAGAATTATTGCAAACAAACCACATCAAAAGAGTGATCAGCAGTGATCCGCCACTTCCATGACGCATGCATATTTTGCAGTTAAAAGTAAAATGTATTGTTTATGCATACGTATATACAACAACTTTAAATCAGAAGTTTTATTTATTTCCATAGTTTTTTATTTGTTTATGTCTGTCGCAGTGCTTCATGGGATTGTAGTTCATTCCCTTATGAAAGACGTTAAATACACAGTCTTGTACCTTTGCTGTTTGTCTGATTTTCGAAAAATTCTTTGGATTCAAATCAAATTTTGCTATGTTATGGTTCACCTCGGAGCTGGTTGGTTTAGTCCATGCATTAGTACTCTTTTATGAAAGGTTTTATGAAATCCCTATAGAAAAAAATATATGGGAAAAATACTTCCAGAAACGAGATGGCTGAAAAAGTGGGTGGGCAGTGTTGCGCTCTTTTAAGCTTATTAACTAGTTTAACCAGCAAGCCTCCTTTCATCAGAAGGACTATACGGGTTGAATTGCTGGTAAGCAGCATGGCTATGCTTGTCCACTGGCCAGACCAGCACCAAACCAGCACTGACCAATATAAACCAGCTTGGACCAGCATGAAAATTAATGCCAATATAGATTTTGACGGACACATTTTTACACTAGTCCTTCTACATCCCCCCCCCCCATCTCCAAATTTTGCTCAGATTACTTATAAAGCTTTAAAAAAGTTATAAAATGAATTTTTAGTTTTTGAAAAAGTTCCTAAGAATTGCCCTTACAAATCTAATGGCAACAGTGCCAACAGAATGTAGGGCTGTACATTTTTGTGCATTTAAATTAAACTTGCCATATTGCCTTATAGGGAACCTGGGCAGTTTTATTCACACAGGGGTGTGTTTCCCAAAAGCATCTTTAGCCAACTATGGTCGCAATTTCCATTGTTACCAATATAGTTCAACAAATTGGTGTTTCCCGAAACCGTAGTTCCAACAAACATTCACCAGCATCTTCGCAAATTTGTGTGTTTGAAACTACAGTTCTCCACCTGTGGTTAGAAGCAAAGTTCCTTATTAGTTTGCTGTGTGGACATGATTTAACTTTGCTGAGGCTTCTATATCTTTTATTCCATATATATACATTTCATTCTGTCAAGACATTGATCCCATTTAAATGCATTTAAGAAAACAATTTATTCTGGAGTTTTGCAGAAAGCGGCATTCTGAAACGTCACGTAAACGTGAATGCAGCCATTTAAGGGATTGAAGGCTTTTAAAAAAGCCTTTTAACACACATGGTTTCTGTTGGAGAACACGGCCATCCCCTGCATAACGTCATTAGCTCTATGTTGTTGAACCAACATGGTTCGAACGATGGATGTGCGACATAGTTATTACGGTTTCAGGAAACAGTCTTGACTAGCTTGTTAATTTCTCCATTGATGCATCATGCTATGGTGGTTAAATAGTGAGTTACGTTGTTGTACGGGAAACGCACCCCTGGTCAGGAATTTACAAAAATTGCAATGTATTGGGCTTGCATAGCTTGTCATTTTTACTAGTTGACCAACCACCTAGAAATGTCTTTATGTCTTGTGGGTATAAGTAGAAAGTATTTTTTGTGGTAATCAGTATTGTGCCACAAATGCCTTCGATTGAGCTTAACTTGTATTGAACCCTGAATATTTCTTTAACTTGTATATGAAAAAGAACACTTTAAATGTCGACGGTGCTTTGCAGCATGGTTCCTTCATACATGCTTTGTAAATTGTGTTCACTTTATTTACACTTTAGGGTAATTTCAAATGTATTTGCATAGATTTGAAAATATATTTGCACACAAATAAGCAGGACACAGTTTGTGGGCTGAGAAATTGTCCTCCTGCTATTACCATATGGAACAAGAGCAACTGAAATCGTGATCCACGAGTATTCGGCACAGACCCAACCTGTCAACTAGTGGCAAAACTAACAAGAGTAGTAGACTAGTTGGTAAATTCCTTACTATATATGCTTATATGCCTGTAAGCCATTTTACATTTCATAAAAAAAAATTTTGTTACTCTTCTTACAAATTGAATCCAGTCTTCACAAATCTTTGCTCGGATGACCAAACCTCACAAAAGTTATCAAATGGATTTGTGATAATCCAAACCCCAGAAGTTCCTCAGAAATGGCCTCTCAAAGATGACCATAAGGACGGCAAACAGCAAGTGAGGCTGTATCTTGGCAACACTTTGCAATATTGGGGTCTAATAATTATAAATACTGTTAAAATGTGCTTATGACATTTAAAAGGCTGATCCTGAAATCCTAATTCTGCTATCCTCTGATCCTTTGGAGATTGGTTAAATTAGAATGACTCTGCTGCTGCTGTGCTTGGCCCGTAATTGCTGCTTTCAGCTATATTTTTTGGTCTTTTTCTCACCCCCTCCCTAATAACCTCTTGTCTTTTTTCCACAGATGGTTGGAGAAGAAAGGAGAGACCATGGAACAGAAGTACTGGGTCATATTTGAGGTACGATATTGCAGGAACCCTTTAAAAGTGCCTGGATTGCATTGTTTGCTACTCACTGCTAAAGTGCAAAGTTCTTCTATGCTAGAAAACTATTGATGCCCTTTATATTATATGCTCTTACATATATATATATATATATATATATATATATATATATATATATATATATATATATATATTAAAAACCTTTTTGTATTGTAGGATCTAAAGTACTTTGTGCTATAGTGCCTTTCACTTTATATGCTGTATTGCTGTCAGCAAAATATGGCCCCTTTGAACACAATTTTTATAGGAGGGAAAAACTTTGAATTTGACCTTCAGATGTAGTCTTCCACTTTTTATCTTTTCTCTCTTGTGTTTTGTAAAGAGAGCGCTGAGATACAGAAATTAATTTGAAGGCCTTTAGAGTCTTTCACCGAAAATTGAAGTAATTACCTCAGGGCATTGGCTAAAATCTTTATAATTATAGAAAATCTTTATATTTTTTGGTTTGAGACATGAGTCTGGATTGCAGAATTGCTCCTGATTAGCATTGTTCTGACAAGCATAGTGTAGTGACAAAGCGACCACATATCATTCAATCTTTCAATGAGAGTTGGCAAGTTAATCGAGTCTAGGCAATTCGGAGAAGTTAAAGTTACTGTAAGCAATTTCACTGTTCTGTATGGTTATTCCATGTCAAATTAACCACATTTCAGAAACGTTCCCAGCTGAATTATTTTATTTTGTTAATACTTTTTCTTAAAGCCAATATCTTAAATGCCATAGATCAATATTTACTGAGTTATCCAATATTTTGTAGAGTGGGGAAAAATGAACATTTTTGCCTTGTGTGAGTCTGTGTTGTGTTGTTTTTCAAAGTTGGAGTGCCTATAATTTTTAATCTTAATATTAATATCCTTTTAGAGTCTGGTCAGGAATCACAATTTATTTTTGTTTCTTGATATTTAAGGTGCTTTATGGTTAAATCCAAGTGATATGGGCTGTCAGTGTGGCTATAGGCACACTGCCTAATTGAATTCACACCACTGGCAAATAATGCCACAAGGGGTCCTGAAGTCAATTATTTTAGTTAAAGACCTACTTATGTCTGTGTAAAAATTAAATAATGATGTTGCCAACCCTTCTAAGGTTCATAGAAGGTCCAAGGTCCAAAATCAAAATATTCACCCCTTCTACATAATAATGTATAATTCAGTAAATATTGATCCATGGCACATCATTTATATATTTTGTTCAACAGTAAAAAAAAAAAGATCAAAACTGGTTGAGTTGACACAGAATGACCCATATGATGTATCTTTGCCTGAATACTGAGGTATAACTTAAAAAGATATGTGGAAACCTGTAAGAAATTTAAAGTGAGTTTTATTCATGCATTGATAATCTTTCATCTCGTTCATAATATGATGCATTATGAACTGCTGCAATTTATATTAAAGTGATAGTTCTCTCATCATTTACTGACCCTCATGCCATCTCAGATGTGTATGACTTTCTTTCTTCTGCTGAAAAGAGTTTTAGAAAAATATCTCAGCTTTTAATACAATGCAAGTGAATGGTGGCCAGACATTTGAAGGTCCAAAAAGCATTCGCATTTGATTTGCATTCTTTGTGCATATCGCCACCTACTGAGCAGGGAGGATAATTTACGGGGGGAAAAAAGGTCTTAAATATTGAACTGTTTCTCACCCACATCTATCATATCACTTCTGTAGACATGTATTAAACCACTGGAGTTTTATGGATTACTTTTATGCTGCAATTTAACTGCTTCCTTTGTCAGATTAGAATGGCATCTTATCATATGTATTTACAGGCAATACATGCCATTTGTGATCAGATTTTCAATAGCTATGGCCAGTTGTGCAGCACACCTACAATGTCAGAGCGACCAACAGTAAGAACGCCCACTAACGACCAACAGTACAGTAAATCTGCTAAACCAGTGACAATTTGTTGCTTAACTGGTAGAGCATGGTGCTGGCAATGCCAAGGTAGTGCATTATATTCCCAAGGAATTAAATACTGATTAAAAGTACACATTGAATGCCCTGTTTGTCACTATAGATAAAGGTATGGGCAAACTCTGACTGTACATTAAATTAGCCCACAGCTTTTAACTAAATTAGTGGTTAACATTTTCATTTTTTATTTTTTTAATTAGAGGGTTGTGAGAGATTTGAGAGATCATAACTGAATGTGGTTGTGTTGGATCATACAGTTATATTATATCAGGAAATATGTGATTCGGCAGCATGTGTGTGTCGACACATTTTTATCCTGTTCTTCCACTAAGGAGCAATTAGCATTCATTAAATCGTCAGCCACACTTTAAGCGCCTCACTGGAGGAGAGCTCTCATTTTACCATTGATTTCTCTTTGTCTACAAATAGAACTGCACAAAGAGGACTCAGTGGCTTAGAGGCACAGTCTGTCAGCTGGGAGTTTGATGAAACCATTGGGTAATAGTTATGCTCATTAAAAACCTTTGGCTTTGTTTTCAGCTGGGTGGTGTGTAGTGGTGGTGATTTTGATTCATCTCAGTGACTCGAGTCTTTTGAATCCATTCACCAAAAAAATTTGCTGAGATTCATTCATTGATTTGTTTTTATTAATCTGTACAACAGCAACAAAAAAGACAACAATACTAAACTGAAAAATGATTAACGTCCATATGTCATTGTAATGTGTGGTCATCACTCACTTATATTCATAATTCATCCAGCCCCTTTTCTTGTTGAACGAGATTGACAAATCTAGCAAACGACATGCAGCTTCTGCTCTCATTCAGTCGGACAGCAGATCCTCATTCACGAACAAGATGACTGATTGATTCAGTTCGTTCATTAACGAATTGTCTTGTATCATTAAGACTCACATGACTGACAACTAGTTTAGTAAAGGGGCGTATTCGGTCAGTGGGTCAAACCAATGATATGCTCCTTCACAGCCTGCTCTGGAATGCTATTGGCTTGCGCTAAAGTCAGTCTTTAAAAGCAACACAAATGGAAAGTGCATATCAACAAATGTACAAAGACACTTTAAAAATAGAGTTTAAACACCATAACCATTTTCACAAGAAATTGCAGGTCTTATTTTTCCTATACTTTGTCAAATACAGGGCTTAACTTTTATCAAGGCATTCAAAAAGTTGAAAAAAGCCTAATAATATCTTACACTGTGCACCAAAGCACAACATTTCCATTCGTAATTCATGTAATTTTAACTATGATCTTCAGTCATATTTACACATTCATAATTTCTGGAATTTGTTTGTGCATACATATAAACTTGTCTTAGTGCATTTCACCTCTTTCTCTCCTTGTTGAACACGATTGATTCACATGTCGAACTGAACGAACGACATGCCTCCTTTTGTTCAATCCTTCAGCAGACCATTGTTCATTAACGAGATGACAGAGTCATTCATTTCATTGGCGAACGAGTGTACCAGTACATTCAATTAATTCAAGAATGAGACGTCTCATCTCGTGTAGACTCAAACTACTGACTCGACTGGTTCAGTAAATGGGTGCATTCGTTCAGCGGGTGAAACCAATGATATGCGGCCTCACAGCCCGGACTCGAATGCTATTGGCTCACGCCATAATCAGTCTCAGCAGGCATGAAAAGCCAAAAGGCAGAGATGTCAGTAAACAAGAAATATGAATCAGTGTATGAAGGTGAACGAGAACGATTAGTTCACTTAAAAGATTTGTTCAGAAAGACTGAATCGATCACAAACGAAACATCACTAGTGGAAAAAACAACACATTTTTTGAACACTCCCCTCGTCTTCCATTGGTCGACCAAACTAAAAGAGGATACATAGTGTATATACTGCAGAAATAGTAAACGTTTAATGTTTGTATGCTATTTCGAACAATGTTCTTACGTTCACTCAAACAAACTTATTGCAGTTCCATTTGGTGCCACTAGTTGTGCAGAAATCGCTTCACCTTGAAACGAGCAGTACCATAAAGTGTTTATGCTTTGTGGAAATAGAAAATACTTTCCTCATATTGATTGACTGGAGCTGTCTCTAATGCTTCCCTCTGTCTCCGTTGTCGAGCCCTTGCTCTTGGATTGTGCCATTTGATGGGTTAAAGAAAAGTCTTGTTTCCTGTCACTGGCTTGCGGTTTCATGCAGGCTGAAGAGCTGAAGAGGCAGGGGCAGATTTAAGTATGGTCGACATGGGCATCTGTAAAAAAAAAAAAAAAGTATTTCTGGATTCTGGACCCAACTCTAGTTACAGAGGCAATTTTAAAACTGCTTCAAAATCAAAAGTGACTCTTCCAAACTGAATTTTGAGTCAGAACTATGCGTTTTATAAGTTCTACGACATTTTCTTTAAAATCCAAATAAAACTGAATTTTACAGATTTCTGTTAAGTCACTTTGTTGTGTTTCATAATTTGCTTTCTGTACAAGAGGTGACCAATATTAGCCACCAACATATACTGCATATTTCATACAAAAAATGATTCCTATTTCTGTGAAAGAATAATTGGCTAAAAGCTGCATGCCTCATCTGTAGCTCAGTCAGTTATTCTCTCTTCATCCTTTGATTTGTGCCAAAGTGACTTGTGAGTACAAAATTATGCGTGGGTTATGTGTAGGCGTGTGCTGCGTGAGAATAAGTTGTGAGCAGTAATGCATTTGAGTATGAGGGCAGGTGTGAGGAGGCGTGGATTGTGTATAAATTACAAACACATCATGTGCTGTATGTTGTGTGAGCAACAATGACCGTGGTGGGGCTTTATGGCTAGTGATTTTTCCTCTTACATTCTGCTTCTCTCTGGAGATTAACTGCTATTTTTCTAGCAATTTTCTCTAATCCAATAATTAATAGCCCTGATCAACTGGATGTGAATTAAAGTGGTTAATTAAAGAAATGTCATATTAATGTGGTCTTGGGACAGAGATAGGATGAGAGAGAGGTTTATGTTAGCCAAACTGAGATGTATTAGCATACGTACATATGCAATGCCTCCTTCGACTTGCTAGCTACACTGCAAAAATAATATTTATCTTAATCAGTATTTTTGTCTTGTTTTCCATTGCGTATTTTTTTATTATTTATTTATTTTTTTATTTTTTTACTTTTAGCACAAATCAAAAAAACATTTTGTGAGATTTACTTAAAAAATGCTTAATTTAATAAAAATAAAAAAACAGGGCTGTCAACAGGGCAGAAAAACTAAATTCAACATTATTTCGAAAAATATATTATTTCAGGTAGGTGAAAAGGTAGCTGCAAGACATCTTTTAAATTGATGTTGTCTCTTACGTTCACAAGAGGGTGCAATGAATCAATATAAACCAAACAGCACTGTGCTATAGCTGTTATTTATTGCAAGGAACATATCTTTCTGTTAACAAAAATGCATAAAATGATAAAATCATAAGATTTAGCCAGTTCATTTTCCTAAATCTTAATTAAAAAAGTAAAATGAGAAAAGAAACGCTTAAATAGACATTAATAGTTTTATGTTAACTTAGTGTTGCGCAGTAGACTATACCGGTGCCATAGTACTACCACGGACTCAAGCTTCATAATACCGGTGGTACCACTGTGTTTTTCATTAAATACGGTTGTATGTATGTACCTAATGCTTATACAAAGAGACGCTAATAAGAGAGCAAGACACAGTGGCTAAAGACCTCCACCCAAGGGGCCATTCACTTAACTTATACGCTAGATGGACGTCTTTGAACGTTGCACTGCATCTCGCTGTTTTCTCAGCGTTTCATGTAGGAGCACTGTGTTTTATTAGACACTGTGTCCGTTTAAAAGGAAATTCAATCTAAACACCCACGTTCTGTTTTATTCGTGCCGCTGCGTCTTTTTTAGCCAAAGAATGTGATTGGTATAAACGGTCTGCAAGCTACCGTCAGTGTTGGCACACATCCAAAATCTGAATTCTCATTTTAGCATTTGAATGTGCATTTTTATCTTAAATTCCATGAGTATTAGAATTTAGAATTTTAATTTAACAACCGTACAGTGCATTATTCCATGATAAACATTTGAAAGAGTAGTATGCTTTGTTGTTGTCACATGACCTCATTACATCACGTTTAATTCTGTGAGTTCTGACCAATTATCATCTTTTTTGCATTTTGCATTTTTTCTAATTTTATGTAAAAATGTCTTAACATTTGTTAGCCCACACAGTGTGTACTTTTGTATACTCCACATTTTTGCAAATATAATTGGTCATGTGGTATATATACTGCAGAAATACTGAACAAGTATGCTATACCGAACCAGAGGCTATTTATCCCGAGATGGAGCACTAAAATTAATGGTAAAAATTGGAACGCCCAATATGACGGATGTAGAAAAGGAAGTCTCGCCTTACAGGTAAAAGTGCCAATCACCTTTCAGATACAGACATTGCCTGTCAGTCAACTTGAAAACGCACATGTGCATTAGCTGGATCAGCCTGACAAATAGCCTTTTTTAGCATGATCTGAGCAAAAGAAGCACAATTTATGAAACCACTGATACAATTTATGAGGCCAAAGACCATGGATTGAGGTCTTTTCCCATTCAAGTAGATAGGTGCTGTACTTTTATGCCGCTTGGATCCATAAAAAAATAGCTGCCCGGGAGCATTCCAAAGATGGCTGCCGAATGGACTGACTTGCCTTGAAAGTAGGGTGACCAAATTCCTGATTGTGGAAAACTGGACAGCCCCCTCCCAGCAAAAATGAAACTGACGTATCCTTACCTAGGCGCAGATCAATGTGAAGTAGAGGGTGCATCCGCATCTGTAACTGTTGTCACTTTGTACTGTTCACTGGCAGCAATTTTTCTCAGTGGGTGCTTGTCTTTCAAGAGTTTATAGTAAAATTCAGAGCAGTCCAGTCCAAAATTGACACGCTCCACAGATGCAGACGTCCCAGGCAGGTATAAAACAAACTCTACGACCTTGGCTAAGACTCCGAAGTTGATGGTCTTGCTCTCCAGCTCACGAAAAACGTCTGTCCATCTCTCAGACACGGCCATCTTGTTCATGTTCCACTCAGTGATGCGATGAGTGACAATGTTTTTCGTGCAAGCCTACTCATCAAATAGCGTGGTTTCGTCAATCAAACTGAGAGCGGGGATTCTGGAGTAGAAGGATGTCTCTCAGTAGGGCCCAATCAAGTTTTTCTGTGTTCTCCAGTGAGCGGCTCCAATTTTGGAGGTAATCCACCGATGCTGAATAAAAGTTTCTCACTGCACA
This sequence comes from Myxocyprinus asiaticus, assembly GCF_019703515.2. Lineage (NCBI taxonomy): Eukaryota > Metazoa > Chordata > Actinopteri > Cypriniformes > Catostomidae > Myxocyprinus > Myxocyprinus asiaticus. Next base: position 47,048,742 of record NC_059353.1, on the reverse strand, counting down.
AAAGAAATCATCCGCTCGCATGTCACCAGCTTTAACCAGGGCATCCAACTGCTTTTTAATGTCAGAGGATATGAATGATTCCTCTAACCTGGCCTGCAAGACTTTTCTCAGGTCATGAATGTGGAAAGCCATTTTTGTGGCTGATAAGTGGTCTTGCTCTACTATCTCCAGTGCACAGTTAAAAGTGGTTGTTTGCTTGAGTGCGAAGCCAATTCGAAGTTTAGTGCAAGAATTGCTGAAAATGTCTCTTAGAAACTTTGGGCATTTTTCTTGAGAAAGAAAGTATACGTTGCATATGACAGCTTCAGATTTGGTGCGGGCAGAAGAAACTTTCAGATCATACAATTTCTGGATCAATTTCGCAGTGCAGTCATTCGACCGAAAGCTATGGCCATGCACAACAGAATGATAAGCAAAAAGTCCTTCACTTGCGTGCTCCTTGTCAGATTCTGAACTTTGCTTCACCAAAAAAATCACTAACACTTTGTGTGGCACACTTACTTTTAGCAGCATCCACATGCTTTTTTGTATGAACATGCTGCGCGATGTCGGTGCGGCCTCCATGGGCGATGGAAAAGCGAGCTCCACAAATCTCACACCTCATTTTACTAGGCTCTGTCTGTGACTCCTTTTTTAGAAATGTAAACTCTTTTTGAAGATCCTCATTAAATGTGCATGCATGCTTCCTTGACATTTTGTGTGCTTTTTCAAACTGACTCTTCAATCAGTTCACCAACTGGACGTCTATTGACAGGGGATTGTGATTGGATAGTTTAATCCAATCAAGTAGTTCAAATAACACGTTGTGATTTTATTGGTTTTACAAGCCGTATCCTTGGCTACCTTTGATTAGAATACTCATGTGACTGAGAAAGCCGCATAAGCGATAGAGAAATTTTAGGAGAGGGGAAATACGAGACAAAACGCAATTTTTTCAGTATAAGTCGGGACACTAGAAAAAGTGCATAATTACGGGACTGTCCCAGGAAAAACGGGATGTCTGGCCACCCTACTTGAAAGGGACTTTGAATGAGCATATTCTTAGTATACTACAGTAGGAGTGATACAGTTACACTTAATAAACTGCTTAGAATACAGATTTTGAGTCAGTTTTGGGCTTTCATATCCAGACAGGGTTTTACAGAGTTTGAATACGGGGTCAGATTTCTGCCTCTCCATACCGAACGTCTCTGGGGTTTCTTAAACCCTTAAGGCTCTACAAATGTCCTGAACAGAATGACTTTGCTGAGCAATTGTCCTAGTCAGATTACATTCAGCAGGGATGGAGAAAGTACAGTTAACAATATTCTATAACCATACATTGAATGGTTAATAAATAATGCAGTCTGTGCTCTCTTCCTTGTTGGGAGACCTTGGAGTAGAGATGGCGTGGTATGACCAAAATTTTACAATCAAAATCAATATCATGGTATGAGTAATTTTACATCATGGTAATGGTGTGTATATATACTGTATATCACTATGCAGGTATTTTTGTTGGATTCAAGGATAAATGGATAATAAATTAAATAACCATTTGGTAGAGCCAATTGCAGTTCTTCCATTTCCATGAACACTGAGCTGGGCGGAAGATCATTCTAGATCTTGGAAAGAGAGGAATAGGGTGGGGAATTCTTCAACTGCTGGACCAAATAGCTTGAAAAAATGTATTGCCTTTATGAAACTACTGCACTTACCCTTGGTATTCTTCTTACATTCAATTGTTTTGCATTTCCAAGGCTTTCTAGGGGGAAACAAAAGTAATATGTAAATAGAACAAATCGCTACCTAGCAGACAATATATTTTCCTGTCATCTTGTAGATGCATTTACACTGGATGCAGTTTACAGAGAGGTAAGGCAAAATAAAAAGGGAAAGATATATATTTACATTACTGAAGTGTCGCTTTGAATTTACGGTTACAGAAAAGCTCAGTGCTTTTCTCCCAGGGAAAATGGCTGTACATTTATGCTTTTATGACTGACAAATAACTGTATATCTAAAGAATAATTGTTTAAGTGTAGGATTATAGAGATTTCAAATTGACTTACAATGCTGAAAAATAAACAATAGTCAAAAAAAGCCTGCAGCCGTCAAACCCTACAGAACTGGCTGATGTTTATTCAGAAAAATCGATACAAAGCGGAGGCGAAAAGTAACTGACTTAACATGATACGTGTATGGCTATCACGCTGAACTATAGAAATAGAGTCAGAAAGGCTATATCCAAACCATGACTGAAATGGAGTGTGTGTGTGCTTTAGTTACCATGAGGCAGTCATGCATGGTTGTAGATTTGTGTATGGATGGTAGTGGTTTTTAAATGTATTGATGTTACATTTAACTTAAAGGGATAGTTCATCCAAAAATGAAAGTTCTCTCATCATTTACTCATCCTCATGCCATCCCAGATGTGTATAACTTCCTTTCTTCTGCAGAACACAAATGAAGATTTTTAGAAGAATATCTCAGCTCTGTAGGTCCATACAATGCAAGTGAATGGTGGCCAGAACTTTGAAGGTCCAAAAAGCACATAAAGGCAGCATAAAAGTAATAAATAAGACTCCAGTGGTTTAATCCATGTCTTCAGAAGTGATATGATGAGTGTGGGTGAGAAACAGATCAATATTTAATTCATTTTTTACTATCAATCTCGACTTTCACTTTTACTTCCACATTATTCTTCTTTTGTTTTTCGGCGATTCACATTCTGCACACATATCGCCACCTAGTGTAGATTTATAGTAAAAAAAAATCTCTGCATTCTGTTCCATTCTGATGCACTCGATCCAGCTGTTTTTGAACAGAAGAATACATACAGGGCTTAAGCAGGGCTTTCTTAATACTGACTTGTCACAACCGACCATTTGAAGTTTTGCACGTCCCATAATTGGCAGCAGCTTCACTGTACAGAGCAGAAACATATCATCTGAAAACCAAAGAGCATTAGAGTGTTAAAACCATGTAACATGCCCAAGAGGGCATGAATAATTTGTAGCATGAATACAATAATAACTACTGTAAATCGCTTGTAACAGTTTTGCTTTTCTGCACGGACAGCTGGGAGAAATTGCTGATGAAACCTTTAGGCTAAATGATCCCGGGTTCATTTGGTTTCCATGTACACACACACACACACACAGCTGTCTATGATGCAGCGGATGCGTTTGCTTGTGTTTGTTCGACACAAGCTGAAGTCACTGATCCAGGAGCGTGCAATTTACGGTCGTTTGACAAATTGAAGTTGCTTTGAAATTGCATGGAAAAAGGTCACTGAATTATTCCTCAGGCATTTGCGTACGGCACGGTTTTTCGCTGTCTTGTTCAAATGTCTGATAGCTCATGCAGCTCACAACTGATGTACTTTTGTGGATATGGAGATCCACGTTTGGTGTGAACAGCACCTAACTCATCTGTTTGCATGCATTGTTTTTCATTAATTACAAACCAGAACCTGAAGCTGTAGTTTGAAAAACTGACCCGAACCCTTGTGATCGTTTTCTCTTTTCTTTCTTTCTTTCTTTCTTGCGATCGTTTCCTTTTTCTTTTTTTCTTTCAAGTGACTGTTTTCTCTTTCTTTTTCACTCTTTCCTTCTTTCTTTCTTTCTTATTATTTTTTCTTTCTTTCTTTCTTACGTTTTTTTCTCTTTGTATTTCTTTCTGCGACCGTTTCCTTTTTCTTTCTTTCTTTCTTGCGATCATTTTCTCTTTTCTTTCATGTGATTGTTTTCTCTTTCTTTCTTTTTCTCTCTTTTTCTTTCTTTTTTTGATTTTTTCTGTTTAGGTTCCATCTTTCTTGCGACTGATTTGTTTTTTTCTGTCGTGCAACTTTCTTTCTTTCTTTCTTTCTTGTGAACCTAGCCAGAATCCTGACGTTTTTCAGGTCCCGTAAGGCTCGGGTCGGTTATCAGTGTAAACGAGCCCCTAAGGCAGCATCGGTATGGACCCGTATCCATAGTTTAACCATGGTGTTTGTAGTAAATCCATGGTTCATTTCCGTTAGGGCTTAACCTCACTCCTAATCAAAGGAGAGATACAATCTAGAAAAGATCAATGCAAAGCTGCAGATAAAGCCATCACCCCTTTGCACCTCGGATTAGAAAGAGAACGCCTGCGAAAGACAGACCTCGTACCTTACCCAAGCTTTTGAAAAGATTTTTTTTTTTTTTTTTTTAAACAAAGCCACACTAGATTTAGATTTTCTGTGTTTATCAAAAATAGATTTTAAAACCTTATATAGGTTTTTAATCACTATACCTTTTATAACATTTAACCTGGTTTTCACTGTTAAAATAGCCACGGAAGCTGTCATGGCTTTAAATCACAAACAAACGTCATTCCTCTTGTGTCACCTGTATTGAAATTAATTGTAAGTTGAGTCTTGTATTTTTGTGACACAGAGAGGTGCTGTCTATATAGAGTGTTTCAAATCAGTCACTTTCGAGGCTTTATGTCAATTAGGATGCTGCCATAGTAGGCAGCTGCCTATATGGGCAGGTGGCAGCGAGGCTGCTCACTAGGTTTTGGAACTTTGCCGCTGTGTTCTCTGCCTGCTCGCACATCAGTTCTCTGTATTGTTTTCTCTTTTTGTTTGTATTTGAATGCGAGTTGACACCAGAGCTCTGTGGTTCTCTCTCGGCTGTGCAGAAATCCCAGTTTTAGGCCGACAAAAAGGTGAATTATAGATTTTGTTGTAGTAGGTTGAGTCTGGCGTGTTTTTCTCGGTAAGCAGGATGAATGGCTGTGGTACAGAGTATGTAAAGATGAGCTGTGTGTCTGCGGCTGTCTTTATCTGTCTCTACTCATCTGTCATCTGTATGTCTCTCTCTCTTCCTCCTCTACAAAAATGTACTGTGGTGGTACAAAGGAACAGTGATGGTATCAGGTGGCAACACCCACATGACTTTATACCAAGATACAGAATGATTAGTGTTCCATAGTATTTATATGGTGTAGATTCTCTTTCTTTCTTTCTTTCTTTCTTTCTTGCAAATGTTTTCTCTTTCTTTATATTTCTTTCTTTCATGCGATTGTTTTCTCTTTCTTTTTCACTCTTTCTTTTTTCTATATTTCTTTTTAAAAAAAATTTTCTTTCATTCTTGCGAGTTTTTTCTCTTTGTATTTCTTTTTATTTCTTGCAATTGTTTTCTCTTCTTTCTTTCATGTGATTTTTTCTCTTTCTTTTTCACTCTTTCTTTCTATTTTTTCTTTCTGTTATGCTATTTTTTTCTCTTTGTGTTTCTTTCTTTTTTATTTATTTCTTGCAGTTGTTTTCACTTTTCTTTCTCTCTCTTTCATTTTGTTTTTTTTTTCCTTTTCTTGCGATTGTTTTCTCTTCTTTCATGTGATTTTTTTTCTCTTTCTATTTATCTCTCTCTTTATTTTTCTTTCTTTCGTTCTTTTTTTTTCTTTTTGTTTTTCTGTCTTTCATGTGATGTTATTTATTTATTTCCCCTTCTGTCTATTTTCTGGAGTTTTTGAAGAGTGGCTCATGTACCATCAGTATAATTCACAGATCACACTTTGTTCTCTGTGGCTTGTCCACCTCGCCTGTCTCAAACACACACACACACACACACACACACACACACACACACACACACACACACACACGCACACACACACACACTCACACACACACACACACACACACACACACACACACACACACACACTCACACACACACACTTTGTTCTCTGTGGCTTGTCCACCTCGCCTGTCTCAAACACACACACACACACACACACACACACACACACACGCACACACACACACACACACACACACACACACGCACACACACACACACGCACACACACACACACACACACACACACACACACACTCACTCACACACACACACTTTGTTCTCTATGGCTTGTCCACCTCACCTGTCTCAAACACACACACACACACACACACACACACACACAAACACACTCATCCCACACTAATCTCACACACTGATATGTGTTTTTCAATGATGGCAGGCCTCCAGTGTACTCGACAAATTCTCAGCTCTCTGTCACCCCAGCATCTACAGTATGTGCCCTACATATGTGTGTTGGAGAGAGGGCTTTTCTTCTGTCTCCAGGGTTTTTCCTTGTACCATGCCCCAAATGCTAAAGTGCAACTCTCTACCGCAGGCTTATGTACAGTTGGTTAGGCCATCTGCTCTGAGAAGATGACTTTATCAATCAACAGCAACCAAAAAACCATTGTTAAGAGCATTCAGACAGACATATTTAAAGAGATAATTTACTTACCCACATGTTGTTTTAAACCCATATAACTTTCTTATGCAGAACACAAAAAGAGATGTTTTAATGAATATCTTTTCAATATAATGGTGGTGAATAGTGCCTCACACTATAGCAGCGTGAACACGGAACCAGTAGCATTAAAAAAGTAGCAAGTCGTAAGACAAGGAAGAGTTGCAAAACTAATCTACTGTAACTGGAGAGTCAAACCACCCCGTTAAGTCTTCTCCAGCACATCTCAAAGACTTCAATGGGGTTAAGGTCAGGACATTGTGGTGGCCAATCCATGTGTGAAAATGATTCCTCATGCTCCCTGAAGCACTCTTTCACAATTTGAGCCCGATGAATCTTGGCATTGTCATCCTGGAATATGCCCGTGCCGTCAGGGAAGAAAAAATCCATTGATGGGATAACCTGGTCATTCAGTACCCGTCATGCATGACGTGTCCATCGCTTTGGAATAGGGTAAATCTGGACTCATCAGACCACATGACCTTTTTCCATCGCTCCACAGTCCAATCTTTACGCTCCCTAGTAAATTGAAGTAGTTTTTTCCGATTAGCCTCACTAACAAGTGGCTTTCTTGTGGTCACACAGCTGTTTAGACCCAATCCTGTAAGTTCTCGTCACATTATGCATGTGGAAATGCTCTTACTTTCACTATTAAACAAAGCAGTGAGATCTACTGTCGATTTTTTTATGATGTGACTTCACCAAGCATTTTAGTGATCTCCGATCATGATCATTCCATATTGTTTTCCGACCACATTTCTTCCGCAAAGCTGCCGGTTCACCACTATCCTTCCAGGTTTTAACAATGCGTTGGACAGTTCTAAACCTGATTTCTTCTGAAACACGGTAACATCTTTTCACGACCACGGGATAAGTCTTCCAACATGGTTGATTAAGAAATGAAAAATGACACACTGCATCAGTTAGGGTTTAAAGAATTGTTGCCAGCTGAAACATATTAATCATTGCAATAATGATCCAATCATAGGCTCTTAAGTATCTGCTTGTTTAAATCCAAACAGTGACTCTTTTTTTTTTTTTTATGGCCAGGCAGTATACATATTGCTGCCGTTTTCTGGTGAAATGAACACTAGAGATGCTACAACAACAATGACTTTATTCACTTTCACACAAATCACAAGTAAAACGGTAGATTATCACTGACCACCGTGTTTCCGTGTTTTTTTGAGCAGCAGATTTCAATGGTGAATATGGACAACACTGCAGTTTTAATAATCTTTTAAACATTATTATGTAATAATGATTCTTTCTGAATTATCGATAATAAAAAAAACAGTTTTAACTTTATTTAATATGCCTGTATTTGGATTAAGTTGGATCTAATAGAGCAGATGCGATAACAATGACGGTGATCTGTGGAAAAGTCATGATTTATGTCAAATCCTGATCCAATGATCCTGATGGAAATTTAATTTTTAATTTAATTATATTTATTTATCACACATTATACATTTGCACATATACAGTGAAATTCTTTTTTTCACATATCCCAGCTAAGCTGGGGTCAGAGTGCAGGGTCAGCCATGATACGGCACCCCTGGAGCAGATAGGGTCAAGGGCCTTGCTCAAGGGCCCAACAGTGGCATCTTGGCAGTGCTGGGGCTTGAACCCCTGACCTTCTGATCAGTAACCCAGAGCCTTAACCGCTGAGCCACCACTGCACCATTTAAACCCAAATCTCCAATAATCTTCATAAATGTACTGTTTCAACCCCACAAAAAAAGTGTTTTCAGCTCAATTTGATGAAGCACCCATTGACAGCAGTTATTTTCTCCACTTCCAAAAGAACCCAGAAGTGCCAGAGTGGAGCATTTGTTTGTAAACAGTAACTTCGTCTATACAACAATTTGTTCCGGTGCTCGAATCAGATTGGACGAGAGCCGCTCCAAGAGTGCTGATAGCTCACACCATCAGCACTGGGACGCTTTACTGTTTGTATCACTTGTGTGTGTGACTTTGTTCATAGAAGCAGCAAAAATCAGTTCATAGTGGTAGCAAAACATTTTCAATTCCACTATCCGACTCAAATCCATTTAGTTTTTTTTTTTTGTAGTTTAAACAGTCGGAAAACACATTAAATAAGATTTTTACAAACCCGATCTAAACCACATTTGTAAGTGGTTTGAAATCTGTTAAAATCTTTTTTAGGAATGCACCTCGGGTTTCAAGTAGTTTCTTCCATCATTTGGGATTTGATGCATTTGTAACATCATACAAATTGCAGAGTAGTTGCTACGCTATTTTATACCCAATCTACACTTTAGTTTCTGTGCTAGTGTTCAAGTTCCACCTCACAGTGCAAGTAAGTGCTGTGCAGAAATACATTATGATGATTTCCGTCCCTAAGTCCCAAGCTTGTATTAAAAGAAACAGAATGTGAAAATTGGCATCTTTTATTCAATACAGAAAGACTCTGTGACACAAAAGCCTTTAACCAGACGGGCAGCCTGCTGTGTCCAGTATTAGATTCAGTCTGTGGACAGCAGGTAGTGTATTAAACTTTACACTCTGTGAATAGACTGCATCTGAATTTGAACTAATAAATCACACCCATGAATGTGAAGAGAATGCGGTTTTCTGAATATCTCTCCATCCTCTGTAATTCTTATTTCTATCTAAACAAACTAGTGATCAAATAACTTTATGGAATTTCATTGAGCCATCCTTTGTTGTAGAGCGCACCATTGCCCACCCACTTTTTCAGCTGTCTTGGTTCTCTAAGTGTTTTTCTCATGTATTTTTCCATGGGGATTTCATTTTGGGATTGTTTGGGAAACCTGTTCGAAAACAGTTAATATTTTTGCAATTCCGTTTGATGCTGCTGGTGGCACAGAAATAGCACACTTCAGCTTTAAAGAGATCTCGTTTGGGATTTTTCTTTCCCTATGAGCAAGTACTTGACAAAATGAGTCACTAATTGTTCCTGGCCGCCAGTCCTGCCCTACATAATGATTTATGAAAGGAAGGCAGAATGCATGAAATAGGCAGAGTGAAATCATGCAAGATTTAGCATGTTTCTCCGATTACCTCCGTGTGGCCGCATGCCAGTGAATTCCACTGGGCTTTTGTGCTTCACTGTTCTTACATTGAAGGTGAGTGTGAATACATCTTCCATCACAATTCCAGAGAGTAGACACTGCATCAAGGTCACAGGACCTTCTCTTCATTGAGGATAAAAACACACCTGATAAAAGCCACAGCGCAAGAACAGCAGGTAGATTACTATGGGGCCTTAAATTTCACGGTATTCAGACCAAAATGTAAGCTTTAAAAGAAACCCCTGGAGCTTTTATCAATAGAATAGTATTTGAAGAGCACTCCTATGAAGAACCATAATTTCCTTTCTGATTGAGCTCCTGCTAAGCATATTAGATAAGCTCATAATTGCAATTTTTGAAGCTACCATTAGGAATAACGCATTATGTTGTAATGCTGGATAATTTTTTCTCCATTTAATTTTGGGACCTAAAATAGCTAAAAAAAAAAAAAAAATTTTAAATAAGAAAATTGGGGGGGAAATGGGACAAATGCAAGTAAACAGAATAGATTTAGCTTAAAAACATAGTAAAGAAGTATTAATGTTGTATGCTTGAGTTGTACAGTTGTTTTGATGATGTTTAGATGTTAAGAATATGTTGCTTTCATAACTTTTGACCACCAAGTTGTACTGGGCAGTTATGAGTTATAGAAAATACATTCAAACTACTAGTAATTCTCACATTAGATGTTAATATAAATTGTATATTACTGTACGTTATATATAGATACAATTTCAGAGAAATGTTGATAAAAAATATGTTTTTTCATGTATCACACTGGTTTTGCTGTAGTTAATGTATATTTTGAAATATATATTGTATTGTATATTATTTATTAAAACATGAAATATTAACTAATAACTTTTATATTTGTCAGTTAACATGCCAAAAATATAATCTTTTTACTTGTATGAACAGTTAAGGACTTCTTAATGAATTTCAATATAGTTTTAGATGAAAACTATCAGGTTATGAATGATTTATAAGCTTGAACCGTGAATGCAAAAGGTGTATACAGATTCTGAACGCAATAGGAAGGTTAAATCTCATGAGATATGAAAGAGCAATAAACAGTTACTCTGGTTGACACCCGCCTTCGCTATCAACATCTTGTTGCTTTTTGAATATTTTTTTCCCCATTACCTAGCACCACCTGATACACCATCACCAGAAGATACATCTTCGTTGACTGAATCCGCTGTGTTTTTGAAGGACATGTGTGAAGGCCCAGTTGTCAAAAACCGGAGAACTTCCGCAGCCTCATTAGTGTACATCTGTGAACATTCTGGATAGGTGACAGAGCCGTAAAGCTTTCAATTCAACTTTCACACACCTAGTTCCCGCCGATCTATGTGTTTACGAATGACAATATGCAGGCAGGTGACATGCTAGAACTTTCGAGCAGAACTTGTCGCATCATAGGAGCGTCGTTAGGCTTCACAGCAGTTGCCGAGTGTCTCTGTCTCTACGGTGGTATTGTCAGCACAGAAACTGATCCAGGCAGCTGCTTGCAGTCGTCTCTGAGGATCCTCTCTTCATTTTGAGTTTTGTATAGACACTTCTGTGGTGAACTTGATATATTAGTCACTCGCATTAAATGTTACTTGTTTACTTATTGGTTACTGTACTGTCAAACACAACTCAGACAAAGCCTGTTATTTTCTCAGTTGAGCCCCAGCTGGCTTATAAATAGGCATGTATGTATTTTTCATTGATTATTTTAGTGTTAATCTGTTATATACAAGCATGCATCTGATCAAATATTAAACTATGTGCAAAACTAAAAACACTATATAATGAAAAGTACTGTATGTGGACACCCAAACACCACAACTGTATAAATTTACTGCATATTCAAAACCATTGACATTAAAGGGATAGTGATAAAAATTAAAAATAAAAAACAATTCTGTCATTATGTACTCACTCTCATGTTGTTCCAAACCTATATGATTTTCTTTCTACTGTGGAGATGTTAAGCAGAAGCAGAATGTTATTCATTCACTTTCATTGCATCTTTTTTTTTTCCATACAATGAAAATGAATGGTTACTGAGGCTAACATTTTCAATAATGTAACCAAATGTAAAAGTTTAAGAATGTGTCATTGAAAAACCGATGTTGATCTATTACTTATCACAGAGAAGTCTCACTGGTCCAAAATCCCACTCTACATTATTAGACATTTAAACTTAATTCAGATACGTTCCTGTAAATTATTTGTCGCTGAAAAGTTTTGCATCACATGAGGACTTGCAAAGAATTACCAAATTACTTAATAATAATAATAAAAAAAAAATTAACAACATTTACGAGTGTTTCTTTAACATATGTCACTTCCATGTCACTTTCAAACAGACTTCAATTTTGTATTTTTGTTATATGTTTTTAATATCATATTAAAACCAACTAAGAACTTTTTACCTTTTTTGGTACTTTTCAAATTCCTTTAATGTACATATTTTTCTGTTTTAGCTTTGTCTCAGACCCAGACTAGGAAAACTATGAAAATCTCTTATAAAAATACTAATTATTACATGTTTACAGCTATAATATCTAAACAAAAGAGTGAAATGAACATAAACCACTTCAATATTTATTTTGTGAAAATTATTCTATACTTTTCTAAAACATTACAATGTTGTGCCATCCTTTCCACCTAATCAAACATATTTTTTTTACTGTATATATATATATATATATATATATATATATATATATATATATATATATATATATATATATAAAACAAGTGATGTTTAAAGAAAAAAAATGAAAAAATAAAATAAGTAGGTAAATATCACATTTTTATTGGGTGCCATTACAAATCAACCTGCATTTTTGCCAAATTATACAAAAAGTATGAAAATATTATTCAGTTGTGTGTACAGTATGTAGGATACTTAAAATGTTAGCTATGAAATTAGCCTAAACAAGATAAAGGAGTCAGCCATTTTATTTCAAAAATGTTGAAAATGTCACCATCATTGCCATCACAGAATTCTAATAAATACAACTAGAGATGTGGTGAAAATGAAACTGTGGCAACTTTATCATGACTTTCAGAAATAATGACAAAACTCACATAAATCTCCTGTAATGCATGTGCATGTACTGTTGGACATTGTTAGTAGACAAAGTAAACCAGTGAGTGTGAAATGTTTTAATGAGACTACTTTCTAGAAATCCACATTGCTAAAAGTGCCAGAAGTTGAACATTTTTTTTTTACAATGTTTGTGTTTATACATAAATATGGTCGTTAAAGTCTCAAAGGAAGTAATGAAAAACTTAATTCCTTGAGTTATGAGAGTTGTTACACACTCATTGGCTCATAGTGGAATCTGAATGGGCTCATAATAAATGATTATAATCATCAAGATGCACAAGCCCCATTTTTGTGGTCACAGAGGGCCAAAACAAATATTAAATATGCATTGTGCAAAGAGTCAATTATGTATGTTGTAGAGCTGCATAAAATTTAAGAACAGTGCTGAAAGTGTTTACATTAAAATAGTGCCATTTGAATTTCAGTAGACTATTATCTGTAAGCATCACAGGGTTATGAATTGCAAATGCACAGTTTTTTTCATATATCGTCTGTATTTGCAATGATATTGAGGCCTATTGTCAGATCTTTTCTAGTGTATATGATGTAATGTAAATGCAGGACTAAATTTGCGTTACATAACCAACTACATTTTACAAGCTTGTTCGAGCATAATCAAATTGCGTGGTATCTCAACTGATAAGGACCGGGGTACGAATCCTGAAGAGCACACAAGTCGACACGTGAGCCGAAGCGTCATTGAAGCATCACAAAATTATGTGATTGCTTCAGCAATTAAGTTTTTCATCTTCGGTTAGGTTTAGGGTAGGGAGTTAGATTTCTTTAAGGGATGTCCCGATACATTTTTTTTTTTTTTTTTTTTTAGAACAAGAATGAGTACTGATACTTCCTTTTCTGTACTCACTGATACCGATATGATACCTTTTTTTCTCCCCTTTTCTCCCCAATTTGGAATGTCCAATTCCCAATGCGCTCTAAGTCCTCGTGGTGGCGTAGTGACTCAATGGCGGAGGACGAATCTCAGTTGCCTCCGCGTCTGAGACAGTAAATCCACACATCTTATCACATAGCTTGTTGAAGCGTGTTACCACAGAGACCTAGCGCGTGTGGAGGCTCACGCTATTCTCCGTGACATCTACGCACAACTCACCACGTGCCCAACCGTCACGAGGAGGTTAACCCAACGTGACTCTACCCCCCAACAACCAGGCCATTTGGTTGCTTAGGAAGCCTGACTGGAGCCACGCCCTGGATTCGAACTTACGACTCCAGGTGTGGTAGTCAGTGTCTTTACTTGCTGAGCTACCCAGGCCCCCCGATATAATACCTTTTTTTATTTATTTTTTCCATATTAACAGTTTATTTAAGTTTTATCATCAAAATGGTGTCTAAATACAGTTGAAGTCAGACGTTTACATACACCTTAGCCAAATACATTTAAATTCAGTTTTTCACAATTCCTGACATTAAATCATTGAAAACATTCCCTGTCTTAGGTCAGTTAGGATCACTACTTTATTTTAAGAATGTGAAATGTCAGAATAATAGTTTGAGAGAATGTTTATTTCAGCTGGTATTTCTTTCATCACATTCCCAGTGGGTCAGAAGTTTACATACAATTTGTTAGTATGTGGTAGCATTGCCTTTAACTTGTTTAACTTGGGTCAAACGTTTTGGGTAGCCTTCAACAAGCTTGTCACAATAAGTTGCTGGAATTTTGTCCCATTCCTCCAGACAGAACTGGTGCAACTGAGTCAGGTTTGTAGGCCTCCTTGCTCGCACACGCTTTTTCATTTCTGCCCACAAATTTTATTTCAGATTGAGGTCAGGGCTTTGTGATGCCACTCCAATACCTTGACTTTGTTGTCCATAATCCATTTTGCCACAACTTTGGAGGTATGCTTGGGGTCATTGTTCATTTGGAAGACCCATTTGCGACCGAGCTTTAACTTCATGGCTGATGTCTTGAGATGTTGCTTCCATATATCCTCATAATTTTCCTTCCTCATGATGCTATCTATTCTGAGAAGTGCACCAGTCCTTCAGTGCACAACTGCAGCAAAGCACCCCCACAACATGATGCTGCCACCCCCATGCTTCACGGTTGGGATGGTGTTCTCCTGCTTGCAAGCCTCACGCATTTTCCTCCAAACATAGCGATGGTCATTATAGCCAAAAAATTCAATTTTTGTTTCATCAGACCAGAAGAAATTTCTCCAAAAAGTAAGATCTTTGCCCCCATGTGCACTTGCAAACTGTAGTCTGGCTTTTTTATGCCAGTTTTGGAGCAGTGGCTTCTTCCTTGCTGAGCAGCCTTTCAGGTTATTTCGATATAGGACTTGTTATACTGTGGATATAGATACTTGTCTACCTGTTTCCTCCAGCATCTTCACAAGGTCCTTTGCTATTGTTCTGGGATTGATTTGCACTTTTCGCACCAAACTACGTTCATCTCTAGGAGACAGAATGCATCTCCTTCCTGAGCGGTATGATGGCTGCGTGGTCCCATGGTGTTTATACTTGCGTACTGTTGTTTGTACAGATGAACGTGATACCTTCAGGCATTTGGAAATTGTTCCCAAGGATGAACCAGACTTGTGGAGGTTCACAATTTTTTTTCTGAGGTCTTGGCTGATTTCTTTTGATTTTCCCATGATGTCAAACAAAGAGGCACAGAGTTTGAAGATAGGCCTTAAAATACATCCACAGGTACACCTCCAATTCAGTACACCTCCTATCAGAAGCTAATTGGCTAATTGTCTAAAGGCTTAAAGGCACAGTTAACTTAGTGTATGTAAACTTCTGACCCACTGGAATTGTGATATAGTCAATTAAAAGTGAAACAATCTGTCTGTAAACAATTGTTGGAAAATGTACTCGTGTCATGCACAAAGTAGATGTCCTAAACGACTTGCCAAAACTATAGTTTGCTAATATGAAATCTATGGAGTGGTTAAAAAATTAGTTTTAATGACTTCAACCTAAGTGAAACTTCTGACTTCAACTGTATGTGCCTCACACTATCGCACTAGTATTAGCACTCTGCTCACTATCATTTGCTACAAACAGAGCGTGCAATGCTCATGATGGTGTTTTCCGCATTTGAGCCAAGGAACTCTAAATGGTATGAGCGGCTCCACACATTCACATGCAAACAGTCTATTTATCTCATTAAATCACAGACTTTGCAGTTAAATAATCACACTATGATATAACATTGTAGTTTGTGTGCTAAATGTTTATAAAATTACATTTGTATGTCAGATGGTATCGGTTTTTGGTATTGGAACATTTTACGAAAATGAGTACAAGTGCATGAGTGTGGTATCGGACTCGATTCCGATATCAGTATCAGTTTCAAGACATCCCTAATTTTCTTGATTTAAAACTTGATAGAGCATTAACTTCAAATACCTAATATGTTTTGGAGAACATTTTACTCAGCGCCACACAGTGGACATTTCACCTCGGAACTGCTGCGATTTGTTTACTGAGCCACATGGTATCATTTTGCGAAAATGTCACTCACCACAGTCACATATTTTTCTTGAGAGTAGCCTGTACAAATTCTAGCTTTTATAGACTACTTTATGACTTAATAATGGTTCTTATCTTATGTTGTGTGTAGTCTTTTTCTTCATTGTCACATTTGTCTTGTTAATTATGATGCTGAAAAAAAATCAACTTTCAATTGTGAGGAAAACAAAAAAACTCTCAAACTTGGTGCAGTTGTGTTGTCAAAAATCACCCTTGAGTTATCTGAGAGTTGCCAGGGTCGGTGAAAATCCATTCGAATCTGCACTGAAATTGTGTGGCCAGTGAGTACCTTTTAAAGTATCTTCTAATCACTCTAAAACTCCTCTAAATTCTCGACTCTCACCCTGGCAGAGATCAGTAAAATGATTTGCATTTCAGAGGGCAGAACTGTGTCAGTTTACCTCATTCCGAGGCAGATTGCCAAAACTGAGGCCAAAGAGGACAGAAAGCAAAATCAGTTTGTTTTTTAATGTGAATTAACTTAAAAAAAAAAAAAAAAAAATGAGCACCTAGGGCAAAGGGTTTTATTAGGAGTGTATCTTAAGGACAGTAGAAACATTACTGATTAAAGTGGTTAGAGGAATATTTAGATAATTTGACAACTTTATTACACTAAGTTATTACATTTCAGCAATGAATTCAGCCCGAACTGCTTAACGTACAGACTCCATTAAAAATTTCATTTTTTATTTTTTTTTTTATTTGTTTTTGTAAACTTTATTCTTAAAGAATTTAGTATTAAAGGAGTTTAGAATGAACGTATGAAAATCTCCCATTAACTCCCAATGACATTAATAGAAAAAAACAGTGTGGTGTGTCATCTGCATCATCAACACATTTAAAAAGCACAGACAAATAGAAGAATGTATCCTGTGTGAACGACCCCTTACATTTTGCTGCCTTGCAAGAATGGGTAATCACTTCAGGAATGCAAATGTGGTTGTTTAGGTGATTGTAGTCCATGTAGTTGTCATGGCTTGATGAATTTGATCAATGTTATGGCAGATTTAGGAAAAGGACACATGAGGCTTGAGGTGACAGAAACCTCTCCCTTCTGGAGGAAGACAGCCGAGCGGAACACCAGGGTGATGTTTCATATCAGAAACGTATTATACGCAATCAAGATGGTATCAAAATGACTGGCAATAAACAAGTTGCCGTTTCAAGCTTTGATTTGATGTTACATTTTGTGATATTTTCATTCATGGTGATTGGTAAACAAAAATAGGAAATTAAAATATTTTAATGTGTGTGACATTATGTCCTTTTAAAGTTTTTCATATAAAAATTTCAGTATAGTGTAACTCATACTTTTTACTTTTAAAATTTATTATTTTAATACTTTAATTTAAAACAATATTTTACTGCAAAAATGCAGTTGTTTGAAATATAATCTAAATATCTAATATATAAATATAATATGTATTTTTTAATTTATTACATTTTCACACAAATTATAAGGTCATTTATTAACTTTTTACTTCCAAAAACATACATTTATATTATAATACATGTTAAAGTAAAATTACATTTAGTCATCAGGATTATATTAGACTGATCATGTTAAATCAAACAAGTTTTCACTGTATAAGGTAAGGTAACGCAATAAATCGATTTTAATTAAAACTTTGAAGCCTTGTACAACAACTAAGCCACATAAATGTAATATTAAACACCTTAATGCACATAACCGATAGCAAAAATAGAAAATTAAACTATTTAAGTGAAATATAATCAGACATGATTTGTGTGACTTCTTTGAATGTCTGAAGATCATAAGGTGGCACAATTTTAACAATGTTTTTCTGTAAATATACATATTGTCTTGTTAAATATAATATAGATTTTCACCATAAATTATAAGGTAATTCATACTTTTTACTTTCAGAAAACACGTTCTACAGTATTTTACAGTAAAATGATATTAGGCTTTAGGGTTAGGGTTTGGTTTTATGGTTAAGTATTAGGTTTTAGGCTTTAGGGTTGTATTATATTTATATTGTTAAATCAAACAAGTGTTCACTGTATATGGTACAGTAAATTACAGTTTAACAATGAACAGGTTTTTAAATTTTTTTCTCAGTTCCTTTACTGTAGGTCTAAAAGAGAAGAGTAATCAACCTGTTAGAATGCAATGTACTAGTGACCTTTCAATAACGTAATCTACTTTATTAAATTCCTTCCATTCCGATCTCATGTCTGCAGAGGGTATACCCTGTATACCCTCTGCTGTACCCAGCTGTTTACAGAGTGTATGCGCCCTGCGTATCAGCGCGTTGTGTGTAAGATCTAGCGTGTAGAGTGCAGGCCTGAGGAGCAGGAAGCCAATGAAACCTTAATTACATCCTCTCTTATCTTGCTCCCCTCACTCTTAGAGCTGCACACTATCAGCACTTTGAATTAGAGTGCTCAGCATGCTGCTGTGGCCTCATATGTGAATAAACAGCATCAGGGAGTCATTGTTTGAAAAGCATGTGTTTCGAATATACAATACACAACCATATGCACCACCAGATTTATACATTCATGTACTTGATACTTGCTTCTGGTTTTATCTTCTTGAGGTTATGCATTTAATCTCGAATCATAATGTAATTTTTTTACAGGGGTGTGTGAGCAGTCTGAAAAGAGTGTGTGTGTTGGGGGGGGGGGATTTTTCAGCTCACTATTCCTAACTGATTCATTAAAGATATTGGTAAATAGGCACTTTATCCATCATAAGAGTGCCACTTACTGCTTGCACATTGCAAATGAGAACAAATAGTTTAAAATTGTGTCATCACTTATTCACTTCCAAAGAAGATGTTTGGAAGAATGTAGTTGGTTGCTCTTTGCCATGCAATTACAATAATTGAAATTACAATGAACTTGAGCAACTCAATGGACCCGCTGGCTTAAAGCTACATCACGAAAAAAGTTTACGCTTAAAACGTTAAAGTTACTGTATACATAAGTCAGGCATATATGGTATCATTTGAAAGCTTAGAATCAAAACTTTTCAGAGATAACCATCACTTCTGCATTTATGTTAATTAAAATAACAAAATAAGGCCTAAAAATATTTGCGTTGAAAATTAGCTGAGGTGATGTCAAGGGATCGACAGGCCGAGGCGGAGTCCAGGGCTTGGAGGTTCTAGGCGGAGTCGGAGGTTCAAAAGTTCTCCATGTCTGGGATATCTCAGAGGGCGATGATCAAGCCGGTGGCTTGGGGGAAACCGGCTGATCAGGAGAACTGAGAACTGAGGCAGGAACCAATTCCAACTCAAATAGCCCAGTGAGAGATGGCTCTGGAATGGATGAGGTTTGCAACGCTGGCTCTGGGACGGACGGGGCTTGACTGGGTGTGGTTGTGACATGGCATGGAGCAGACTCAGGATCCAGGGCAGAAGGTGGCGCAAGCTCGTCGACCATGACATGGGACGCTGGCTCGTCGACCGTGACGTGGGACGCTGGCTCGGCGGCCTTGACGTGGGACGCTGGCTCGGCGGCCCTGACGTGGGACGCTGGCTCGTTATCTGCCTCCCCCACAGTGAACGGTGAACCACTTATCAGTAGGGCAAGGTCGATATACTGAGTTAGACTGTAGGTACTCCAACCGTCAGGCATCAGGGAGGAGACCGGCTCATTCAGCCTAAAACGGAAATAGTCCTTGAGGGCAATCTCATTAAAGTTGACCTTGCAGGTGCAGAAGTCCTCTAAATATTCCTCCAGGGGAGGATTCCCCTGACGTAGGTGTTGAACTGCTGGGTTCATGGTTAGGTGAGGTATTCTGTAACGATGGCTGGCAGTAACAATGACAGGCAGACGAAGACGTTGATGAAGTGAGAATCCAAGTGCAGTTTATTTACATAAGTGATATCCAAAACATGAATCCAAAACATAACAAACAAAAACACTTGACTTGACTTGACTTGACAATGTTAAACAAACACAATGTTACATTAACAATACCTGACAAGAGAAAATGGCAAACATGAGGGCTTAAATACACAGACATGGGTAACAAGACAACCAATGAACAGACAGAACTATAAACAAGATAACAAGACTAATAAACTAAACCAATGACAAACTAGAACTGATAACGAGTTAACAAGACAATAAACCAATGAAAACAAGACACATGAACATGGAGGGAAACGTGAAATCACATGACCAGGGTACTATTGTATTTGCAATTATTGTAATTGCATGGAAAAGAGCAACCAAAACATTCTTCAAAAAAAGTATGAAAAAAGTAAGTCAGACAGGTTTTCGGAATCAGATTGGCCATCGGGAGATGTGGGACTTTTAACGGCAGGCTGATGCACCTTATAATATAAAAATAAATAAACAGAATATAAAGTTTAATTAGCCTATTAAACGATTGAATCCCCTTTAAAGTACCATCGTATTATTGTACAATATATTTAA
The DNA here is from genome assembly GCF_019703515.2 of Myxocyprinus asiaticus. NCBI lineage: Eukaryota > Metazoa > Chordata > Actinopteri > Cypriniformes > Catostomidae > Myxocyprinus > Myxocyprinus asiaticus. The sequence continues at coordinate 47,028,393 of NC_059353.1, read as the reverse complement.
GTTTGAAAATGTAAAACTGCCCCCTTAAAGGTGCACTCAGCGATTCCTGAGAAACACTGTCGATATTCGAACTCAACTGCCAAAACAAACACACCCCTCCCTTCAGTGCTCCTTTGGAAGCTCCGCCTCCCAAATTTATGCACACGAGACGGTTTTACACACACCAGCTCCAGAAAAACGGTTTTACACACACCACCACTAAATCTAACATCACAACATCACAACAACAGCATATATGGGTTCTGTGAAACATAGCAAAATTTGTTACCCAAATATCGAGACTTTTACCTCTCAGAGGTCTCTCCACCGCTGAAAAGCCTCACCGATGTTGATGCAGCTCCTAGCCCTCGACCTTTTTCTCTTGGTCTGTTTCTCAGCCAATTGTCCTTCTTGGAGTTTAGAAAGTTCGCATCAGCCAGATTTACCATCGTTCTTCTAATGAATTTCCCTCTCGCTCTGCCCCCACCCCCCATCCTGTGCATGCACAAGAACCACCCCCTGTTGCTGATTGGCTGGAGTAGTGTTGTGTGGATCGGTCTGATCCAGTTGTTTTTGTCCCATTTACAGAGCCAGAGCTGTGTACAAATACTAAAAAACATTTCAGCCCATCCACAGAACGGACAGCTAGCAGACTGTGAGGAGACATTTGCAGAATTTGACAAAATGTGTATTGGATTAGAATTACTGAGTGCACCTTTAATGTTTCCTTCCTGAATTTTTCTCACTCCCACCTTTTCATCACTCAAAGTCATTGGATGGAAGAAAGAGAAAGGGGCCGTTCACACTAAATGCATTAGGTGTGAGCGGCCCCAAAGGGTGGTTAAAACTGTATTGTGTCACATGGCCTCAATGGCAGCAGTTGTGTCATATATGGGAGTTACCGGTACTTGAAAACATGCAACACAGATTTTAATGCCTTTATTATAATTAATGATTTTGATCTGCTCTATAAAATTGTGAGGAAAAAAATGTAATGCAGCCAATCATATTTTTTTTTTTTTTTAACTAAATAAATCCCAAGAGCAAATTAGTGTAGGTTGTGTGTCATGAATTATAGCAATTTCAATGAGTCGTCAATATCAGTCAGTGTGTCATAACTCATGGCACATGAAATGATCAGTTCTATTTATGCTCAACTTAGACTATGAAACCCATATATGAATAATAACAATATAGATAATAGATACTGTATCTATGATGAAACCTATTTCCAGTGGGCCAAATGAATCCTAAAAAATAATAAGGTTTGGAACAACATGAGGGTGAGTAAGTGATGACAGAATTATCATATTTGGGTGAACTATCCCTTTAAAATATGATTATTTCCATAAAAAAGGGGTGGGTGTCCTTAGACATTTCTAAACGTGTTATTAGAAAGGCGCTATGTTGTCTGAGCCTTTGAATGTGACCTTTTGTAATCTATAAGTTTGGTGAAGATAAGTGCTTGTTCATTTTGCATGGAATAAATTTAGAGCACTAAGTCTGCACACATTTATGGTGTTGTTTATATACCTTTCACAGAGACTGCTATACTAATATTTGAATGCACTGTTAATATTTTGAACACTGGTCTGTTGCTGGTCTGTGGTTGTTTTTCACACTTAGGTGCACCATTTTATCTCATGTTCAAAATGTGTCACTTCCTTCTGTCTAAGTGGGTGTATATTGGCCAGAATAAGCTGAAGCACTTCATGGCGAGTTAGCGGTAGTGAAAGTCTGCAATGTGAAACTTCTGTACTGTAGCATACAACATGTAGGGAGTCAAGTGCTCTCGTTGCTTCTGCTCCCAACTGAATTTTAGTCCATGTTCCTTGGACTCAGGTCTCCAGAGTGTAAGATCTCACCGAATTTGTCAGAGCCAGTAATGGTTGTATTATTCATATGGCAAGTGTATTCCATTAACATGACACAGAGCCCTGGTTGAAGATCTGTTGTATGAGTACTAAGCAAGCTAACTCGCTCGAACATCTGTGGAGATCAGTACACTCATTCCTGTAACTGCAGCATGCTTTTTTATGTGTGTGTGTGTGTGTGTGTGTGTGTGTGTGTGTTAATCCGGGAACATTTAGACTTTCTGGAACTTTTAAAATGTGTTCTACTTACTCTTTTAGTCAAGCATTCTGCATGGAAGATCATAGCCATTGCCCTCAAACATAATCGAAACTCTAAAAACCAAAGTATACTTCGGTTTTCCGCGTGTCGGTACATCTCGCACACAGGGTTCTATTTTAGTGAGTGCTACATGCTACGACCGTGTGCAAAGTCTTATCAAATTTTCATGAGTGCGTTCACTTGAAATGCAATTTTCGTGCCGGTGTAAGGTGGCATGGGTGGGAGTGTTAGCATTACTGTAGGTGTAGGCGCGCAACTGTGAGTCTATTATATGTAAACAAAGTGGCGCAAAGTGCAATTTTCTATTTTCCCGAGAAAAAGGTCATTGCACTAAGATGTTTTAATACCACATTTTATCTCAGTCTAAATTCACTTCCTGCATCCTGCGGTGGTAATAAAGTTCATGTCCAAACTCTGAAAATACAGTGGGATCACTGTTGTAGCCACTTTATGAAATAAATATTTGCGTTAAACTATTTTTAGGTCATGATTTATTTTTTCAATTACTATTATTATGTTTATATTTACAATTGTATTTATGATCTTATTTGTATTAGTACTTTTCCACCTGTTTAAGTCACTGCAAAAGGTGCCGGTGAAAGTAAAGTAAAATGTGATTTGGTATGATTTTTTTGACCACTTCGTTTGAAGTGTAATTTGAATTTTGGAATATTTTTGGTTCAATTTATTTGTTTCAGTAAATTAATAATATATATAGATATACGAGCCCCAACACCGCCACGATGCCACCGTTGGGCCCTTGAGCAAGGCCCTTGACCCCATCTGCTCCAGGGGGCGCCGTATCATGGCTGACCCTGCGCTCTGACCCCAGCTTGGCTGGGATATGTGAAAACAGGAGCAGTGATGGCTCAGCAGTTAAAGCTCTGTGTTACTGATCAGAAGGTCAGGGGTTCAAGCCCCAGCACTGCCAAAATGCCACTGTTGGGCCCTTGAGCAAGGCCCTTGACCCCATCTGCTCCAAGGGTGCTGTATCATGGCTGACCCTGCACTCTGACCCCAGCTTAGCTGGGATATGTGAAAAAAAAGAATTTCACTGTATATGTGCAAACATGTGATAAATATAATTATAAAAAAAATTATAATACTTACATTCTCTTTAATTTAATGGAGTATACATCCAAATTCTGACAAGAATCAAATGTTCTATGAGTATAAAAGGAGCGTCACTGTCATAGAAATATACCAACAGAGCATATTTAATAGTTAAATATAGTTAATGCACAAAATAACGTAATTTTAAATTCTTCGAATTCATTGCATACAGTACATTTACACTACCAACTTCTTATGAATGTGCTGTCTTTGTTTATATCACTAGTGCTTGAGGGACTGGACTGTATAATAAGACGCAGATGCTGGAATAACCGGAGAAGAATCTCAGAATTAAACTGCACTTGACCCAGCCCATTAGCGCTTTGCGTGTGCAAATTCGCCAAACCCACCTGCACCAAGATTTAGCGTATACTTGCATGAAACTTCATGGCCATGCCCACTGACTTTGTGCTTATGACTTATGGCATATCGCTGCACTTAACACTAGCGCTCTTAAAATAGGGCCAACAGTGTGCGTAACACATATCATGTCGTCAGCACAATACGCGTGGACTGTCCGTGTGCAGTCTAGTTTTTCTAGACATGCAGAAAGTCAGTGTTGGTACATGTGCCTGGCTATAGCTTTCAGGATCCTGGCATCTCTGTTTGGGCTTTTCTTACTCTTGAGAGGCAGTATCCTGACATGCTTGTTATTTGTACTGTCTGTTTGTATTTTGTCTATCCCATGTTTTTTTCTGTTCTCCGTCTCGTTTCCTGGCCCCACCCCCTTGTTTCTCTGATTATCTGTTTTGTTCCATAAATTATTACCTTCTCTTCTCCTTTGCCTGCTGATTTTTCCTTTTTATATTCTCCTTGTGTCTCTTGTCTTGTGCTGGATTCTCCGTCTTGGCCTCTTCTTGTTCAGTCGTGTTTTTTTCCCCTGTCGGTCTGGTTAGTTCTTGTATTCCCTGTTTATTTGGTCAGTGCTAGTTTTGTGTTCTTTATTCCGTCGCCCTCTCATGGGAAGGTTTGGTTTCTGTTCTGTTTGCTTTTGTCTGGGCATTTATGCCCAGTTGTGTTTTGTGTATACTTTTTCTTAAAAAGTAGTTTACTCTGTCTGCACTTGGGTTCTTCATTCAAACCCTGACAATATCACAAAGCTGTCATAATGTGTACGTTTAGAACGCTTCTGTATGGGCTTGCGGTTAAAAAAAAAAAAAAAAAAGAGTATACTTGAGGCTAAGTGCTCGATTGTGCACGAAACAAACCGGCATCTGGAAAAAAAAGGTGTACCGGAGCGTTAAGAGTGCTTAAGGGTTCACAGTAGAGCTTTTGGTGTGAACATGACTCCATTTGATGCCAGAGTTTGGTTTTGAAATAAGCTTTCTGAACACTGGACTTTCCAAATCTTTCAATAAATCTTGAAACAATACAATACAACCTACTTTATATTTTATATATACTATTTTTATTGTATACTGTGTATTCTATATTGTGTGTATTGTATACTGTACATTGTGTATTATTATTTGTATATTGTGTTATGTGTAATTATGTGTATATTAGATATGTAAACCGTGTTGTGTAAATCTGATGTTATTGTAAATTGGTATATGTCTCATCACTGTCATGACTGCTATGTTGCTCGGAACTGCACCCAAGACTTTCACCCACTGTTGCACTTGTGTATATGGTTGAGTGACAATAAAGGGATTTGATTTGATTTGAGAAGTGCATGCTGTGGATTAAACTACGTATTAGTCCTCATTCATAAAGCATGCACTGTTAACCCTTACTGTAGTTTATACAGTCAATAACTGTAAAATAACCAGTAAGTTACTATAATATAATCCTACAGTATTTAACTGTAATATGCATTGCATCATGGGTAATTTCTGTGACGTCACTCATTAATAACAGTAAATTACTTTTTATCTAATTAGTACAGTAACAAACTGTAACTCAATACAGCAAATTACTGCAGATGTGTATTGGCACGAAACCCATAACGTCTTTGGTTTTATGTCTTTCTGTGTTCATTCACGTTTTGTTTTGTTTATTAATTAATAAATTCTGGTAATTATTTGCATTAACACGCACATAGGCAGAATCCGTTTGATCTCAGAGCATTTCTAGAGGAAAAATAAGCCGACAGCGCCTCTGCTGTCAGCGTTTATTATGGAGTACACACAGAGACAACTGCAGGTAAGTTTAACGATGAAACGTTAAACAATAGGATAGTTCACCCAAAAATGAAAATTCTGTCATTATTTACTCACCCTCATGCCATCCCAGATGTGTATGACTTTCTTTCATCTGCAGAACACAAATGAAGATTTTTAGAAGAATATTTCAGCTCTGGAGGTCCATACAATGCAAGTGAATGGTGACCAGAACTTTGTAGCTCCTAAAATCACATAAAGGCAGCATAAAGGTAATCCATAAGACTCCAGTGGTTAAATCTCCACTTTCACTTCCAGATTCTTCTTCTTTTGCTGATTCACATTCTTTGTGCATATAACCACCTACTGGTTGGGGCTGGTCAAAGGTGGAGATTTATAGAAAATAAGGACTTTAATATTGATCTGTTTCTCACCCACACCTATGATATCGCTTCTGAAGACATGGATTTAACAACTGGAGTCATGTGGATTACTTTTATGCTGCCTTTATGTGATTTTTGAAGAGTCAAAATTCTGGCCACCATTCATTGCATTATATGGACCTACAGAGCTGAAATATTCTTCTAAAAATATTGGTTTGTGTTCAGCAGAAGAAAGAAAGTCATACACATCTGGGATGGCATGAGGGTGAGGAAATGATGGGAGAATTTTCATTTTTGGGTGAACTGTCCCTTTAATGTTTTACTATATAGAATTACTGTATGTCGTGATCCAGTTCCTCTATTCTTGTCATGCTCTAAAAAAATAAAATAAATAAAATAAAAGATAAAATAATGTGTTTTCTTTATTATTAATAAATTGTATATAATAATAATAAAATATAAAAAAGAATAATGTAAGGGATATTTACAGCTAGTTACTGTACAGTTTATATTTTTACAGTAATATACCTCAGCTATCAGTTACAGTAATCACAACAATTGCAGTAGCCTACCGTTATCAGGTTTTTACAGTAACTAGCTGGCAACAGTGTTGCCATTATGTTACTGTAGAGAAACCACGGTACGGTCTAACAGTGTGTATAAGATCCACGGTAAACTGATGTTAATAACTTAATATTAATTAATTTACATATTGATTCAGGTCGTAGTAGAGATGATGGTAAATCTAGAGTTTACAGTATTATAGTGAGTATGTTGTAGAAACATTAGGAATAGTTTTGTAAACTTACACTAATATTATCAGTATAAATTACTGTCAAATTAGGCTTTTTAGTTGACTGTGATAAGCATTTGTCTCTGCAGTTTTTAATCAGGTTTAGATTGATTAGAAAAATGATATAAATAGATGAAAGATAAAAATGCTTCGCGATGTCACACTTCATTCCAACCCACATAAGAATAGTATTCATTCAACTTTTACCAATTTATTAGAACATACTACAGAAAATTGTGTTGTTTACAGAAATCTTCAGTTCATTCCTATGGGACGTTCTGTAAAGCTTTTCTAAGCAAGCAACAGTAACTTAGTGAATGAGCAGTTACAAATTAATAGACCGCAACAATCTGTTTCCATTAGCAACTTCATTTTAACTTCATTTTTAAAATTTCGTGTTTAATAGCATAATTCCTGGTGAAGAACTACACTACCCATGATCCAGCAAGAAAGATCCACGAATTAGAACATTGCGGCAAACAAACCATGGCATCAGCGACGGCTCACACTGAAAAAAAACCAAGCAAACAAAAAAAAAAACGATTTATTGGCTTAAAAATCCATAAAATGAAGGTTTAAAGCACTACTTACATACTAGTAAGTAGTAGAGGTCTGCACGGGCCTTAAAATGAAGCCTGACCCATGCCCAAGACCGTGTGGCCTGACCCTACCAGGCCGGAAAGATACTGTCAGATTTTAAGCCCGAACCTGACCCGAACACGAAATTGCTTACTATCTAATTTCTTCTCCTAGCAAGTACTGTTGCAATATGTAAGCATATAGGCAACATTCATAACAATACTGAAACAGTAAACATACACAGTTTTAACAAGGCACAGCAGCCCTTTAGTACACTAGAGCAGAAGGGAAAAAAGCATTGCCCTACCATTTATGCGCTGAAACTTCACTTGGTGCAGAACAATCTGGAATAAAATGAAGCAATGCAATAGTCCCCTCTATGCAGCCTGAACTTGTTCAGATTGTTGAATCTTTGTGACAAACTGCTCCAATAACAATCTAGACGCAGCGCAAAGAATGAAACCGAGCGCAGGTGTCTCAACAGGCGTTTTTGAAAATCTGAAGTTCTTTTTAACTAGACGTGGTGTTCAAAATGTGCCGGTCCTGCACGAGATGCTGAAGAAAAAGCGACACGCGGTGCAAATGTCAAAGACATTCATCCAGCATGTGTTTAAACAATGGGAAAACAGAACAGACGAGTGCAAAAACACGTTCAGTGTGAACGGCCCCTAACTTGTCCATTCGCACATGTCTGTGAGTGAGAGTGCGTGCGCGAAACAAGTTCGGGAAGCCTGCTTATTTTTTAATTAATTACAAACCAGAACCTGACCCGAACCTGACATCCTACTTGAAAAACTGACCCGAACCCGGCCCGAAACCCGTCGGGTTCTCGGGTCTCGTCGGGTTGCAGACCTCTATTAAGTAGTAAGTTCAGAACTGAGGTTAAGGAATATCCATAAGCCCTTGCACTTGAATAATTTAAGCACATTTTTAAATCAAAAAGAACTTGTGTTGTTAATAAAAAAAAGTTTCACGTAAAGTCACCAGTAGGGTAATTAGTGTTCCCTTTGGTGAAGTCGGATCCTGTTCAAATCATGTAATATGTCCTTGTTCATGTAAATGTCTATTGCTGATGTGCAGCTTTAGAGTCCATTAAATTAAAAAGAAACAAAGATATAAATGAATTTTAAACAACTTGCTATTAGTTGTTAAATCATATTTGTGTTGCATGCCTTTTTAAGTAAATAAAGTTCTAGCAAAGGTTTTCAAGTTGTGCTGACTTTAAATGACCATAAGTTGAATACACTTAAAAAGCGTGATGCAAAATGCCCTACACTCTCAAACGATGTATGTATTTGCATTTATCTGAATATTTTGCAATAAACTTAAAATATATTGATTCTATACTTATAATCAACTACTTTAAATCAATAGTTTTATATATTTACATGGTTTCAATTTAATTATGTCAACTGCAATGCTTCATGGGACTGCAGTTCATTCCCTCATGAAATATGTTAAAGGAATATTCTGCATTCAATACAAGTTAATCTCAATCGACAGCATTTTCTTTAAAAAAAAATTAAAAATTTGTGGGGCATTTACAATGGAAGTGAATGGGGCCATCTTTAGAGAGTTTAAACAGAAATGTGAAGCTTATAATTTTATAAAAACACTTACATTAATTCTTCTGTTAATACTTGTTTATTATTTAAGTTGTAAAGTTGTTTAAATCACCGTTTTTACAGTTGTTTTAGGGTTTAAGTGTTTACAGTGTTACATCATCATGGCAAAATTGGATATAACTTTACACAGAAAAGATTAGCATGCACTAAAATAACACTAAAATCATGATAAAAACACACTTTGTTTATATTTTGTGGCAATACTTTTGAAACAGTGAGTATTTTAATGTTTACGGATTGGCCCCATTCACTTCCATTGTAAGTGCCTCACAGTAACCTCGATTTATGTTTTGTTTTTTTAAGAAAAGGAGGGACGAGTCGAAATTCATTTTTGTTGGAATCAACATTGTGCAACAGAAACTGTCGATTGGGCTTATCAGTATTGAACCCAGAATATTCCTTTAACCACCCTCTGTTTGGTCATTTTTGACTGAAATCAATTTTGTTTCTTCAATAAAACTGGTTTCCTTTATCCTACGTGTACAAGACTTGGTGACTTCCATTTGATATCTGAACACACATAAAGAAATTAGAGTTGATTCGATCAGTCTAAGTGGTAGAGAAAAAAAAAGTTAAACTTGTACTGTTCCCGGTCAAAAGTGACCGCCATAGGAAATGAATGGGAAACACTAAAAATCACAGATTTTTGTTTTCATTATTTATTATATAAAATGTATTATATAAAAAAAAAAAAAACAGCCATAATGCAGAAAAAAAAAAGAAAAAAAAACACACAGACATGAAAGGGGGAGACTACCAAATCTCAAGAGTGCAAAACACAAACACACACACACACACACACACACACTGAACTGAACTGGTCACACTATAAAACAGAATTTATTCATTTTTAATTTGTTAAAAAAAAAAAAAAAATACATAAATCAGCCACAATGCAGAACACACACCAAAATTAATTGGTGAGACTATAACACATATACAGTGCTAAACACACACACACACACACAAACACACATACATCTTTTTACAACCAGGGATTAATTAGGTTTTACTTGTTATCCTACTCATTTCCGGTATGCAAAAACTGACAGAAATAACCTCAAACAAATCAAACAAAATGCTAAACTTTGACAAAAGTAGTCTTTGATAATGTTTAAATATATATGTAATGCAGAACTTGTGATAAAATCTAGAAATCTTTTTATCTTCAACCAGGGATGATTAAGTGGCTCTCTGCAGCCATCTAGTGTTTATACTTGTAATTTAATCTGGTTTTTATTTTATTTATTTATTCTATTTAATGGACAGCACAGTTTGATTCTTGAGACTTAAAGCTTTCAAATGGTATATAATTTATGAGGATTGGTTCAGTATTTGAGAAAATATTCCTAAGTAAAAAAGTCAATTTTCAAGCTCAAGCTCAAGGTCATATAGGTAAATAAATTAGTAAATAAAATAAAAAAGGTCACTTTTGACTGAAAACAACTGTAACATGATTTAATGATGAACAGTGAATAAGGGCTAAGTACACAGTCTTGCTCCTTTATCTTTTACTCAGATTTTCAAATACATTTTTGCTTCAAATCAAAGTTTGTGATGTTGTGATTCACCTCACAACCGAGCTGATTGGTTCAGTTCATGGCTTAAATCTCTTTTATGGAGGATTTTATGAAATCTCTATGGAAGAAATTAATGAGAAAAATACTTCCTGAACCAAGATGGCTGAAAAAGTGAGTGGGCACTGTTGTGCTCACTAGTTATTCACCATTGGCTACCTTCTTGGTATAAATCTTCATATTCCTTCGACAGTGCAACCTGAACAGAAAGCAGCTCTCCATTGCGCTAACTGAAGTATCTTAATAACCATAATGACAACTGACATTTTCAGGTTCATTGTTCTGGCTGATGTGAAATATTCCTTTTGATGAAGTTGTGAGTCGTACCACCTTACAGTGTTGAACGGCCTGCTTAACATTCTCCATGCAAGTGCAGCCCCGATAATGAAGCAACGCAGATCAGACTCACCAAATTTCACTGTGGTCTTTAGATCATATTAGCTCTCTCCAGGGAAATCCCTCCTCGCTCAGGTACAATCAAAGATGTATTTTAATCACATGTGGCTGTGTCTTGTTTCGGCTTCTGATTTCAGGCTATTGGAAATGTCCATACAGATGGCGTTATCTAGATCAGTAGTTCTCAACTGGGTTTGTTTCAGGAACCAGATTTTACATTGGACATCAGGTGATGACCCAACAAAGTACCAAATTTGTTTGTCGTATGAAATAACTTTAAAACCAAACAAAAACATTTTTAATGATTACCAAAAATTGCATAGGACCAACAATTTGCAAAATTATGAAATAGGTTAAATAGGAAATATGACCTTTTGATTGTACATTTTTGTTATAGTTTGAGTTTTGGGTGTTGTTTTTTTTTTTTTTTTTTTTTTTTTGAGTAATTGGCAATGGACAAGATGGCACTGCAGATGGCAGCCTCAGTGTGGAGTTTCCAATTCTTTCATTGTTTTTGTGTGTCTGTCCTGTGTTTAGTAATCTTTTTCTGATCAGTTTTAGCTGCGACGAACTGCTGAGCATTCAGCAGTACATACCAGACAATCTTTTCCCGGTTCCCTATCTGTCACTCACTCTACGTTGTGTTGAAGTAGTGACACTAGGGGTCACTCTTCGGAGAGCGGGCTCGTCCTGTCTGACGCAGAGGCTTCGGCTGGGCTTCCTCCTTCGGGAACGGTCGCCCAGTCTCACGCCGACACGGAAATGACGGACATACTTTCCCGGGCAGCCGCAAGCGTTGGGCTAGAGTGGAACCCTCCACTCTCCCCTGAACCCTTGCGGCTCGACAATTGGTTCCTAGGCTCAGGGCGCCGCCCACAGCCATGCCCTGCCCGGTCTCTTTCTTTCCGGAAGTGCATGAGGGGCTGACAAGATCGTGGGAGGCACCTTTTACTGCCCGGTCCCAGTTTTTCAGCTCCCCCACTCTCACTACCCTCGATGGTGGAGCGGCCAGGGGGTATTCGGTGATCCCCCAGGTGGATAAGGCGCCTGAAGCTCCCGTCCAGGGCCTTTAGGTTACCATCGTCCCTGACGACTGTGGCCTGCGGTGCCGCTGGACAAGCTGCCTCCGCCCTGCATGCCATGGCACAACACCGGCTCTGCCGCAGCCCGCCCCCGTGGCCCGGCTCCAGTGTGGAGCCCTCCGCAGGAAGCAGACACCACCTGTCTCACGGCTGGCAGTTAAGAACCCAAGGAAGGCTTCAAAGCGCCCCCAAGACGGGCAACCCAGGGGCGAGGAGACCCGCTTCTCTGGGGCTGGTCGACAGACCACTCTATCCCCCAGTGGAGGGCCGGGAGGAGAATCTTTTGTCGCTGCATGCCCAGGAGGCTGCGGCACCCAAAAGCCTGACAAAAGAATGGTTCCCTCGTCTCCTGGGTCACATGTCTGGTGTGCACAGCCGTCGTCACAACCACCGTCCACCGTCCCATTTTGCCAGGTATGGCGCTCCAGCGGCGGACCCCTCGTCCCTGTGCGCCCAGCTGTGGCACAAACACGCCCACACAGGATTGGTTCCAGTGGACTATGGGGACAAGATTTCTCCTCCCTCCTCCTATCTATGGTGGGCAGCAGGAGCCAGGTAAGTGCTTCGATGTCCCTGGACTCAGCACGGCCAGGGGGCTCGAGTCCCCTCGACGTGGCACCTCAAGCTCCACCCCGCCACGAGGCCCCACCCGCCGGTACGTCCGACGTGATCATTCCCTTGGTCCCCCTTGCCCGGAGTGTGAGCGCATGGCTCGCGCTTTCCAACCTGTCGCGATGGCTGACAAGGACCGTCCGACTCGGCTATGCGATTCAGTTCGCCAGGCGCCCGCCCAGGTTCAGCAGCGTCCGCTTCACCTCGGTGAAGGGCGAGAACACCGCTACCTTGCGTGCAGAGATTGCTACCCTTCTGCGCAAGGGCGCAATAGAGCCTGTCCCTCCAGCCGTGATGAAGAAAGGGTTCTACAGGCCTTACTTCATCGACCGAAGAAAGGTGGTGGGTTGCGACCAATCCTGGACCTGCGAGTACTGAACCAGGCTTTGCACAGACTCCCGTCCAAGATGCTGACTCAAAAACGCATTCTAACAAGTGTCCGGCATCAGTTGGTCTCAGTCTCGATGACAGCATGCCTCACGAACGAGCACGTGCAATCGGTGCTTAACTGTCTGAAGGCGTTCAGACGGAGGACAGCGGTTCCACTGAAACCTTTTCAGTGTCTTCTGGGGCATATGGCATCCTCAGCGGCGGCCACACCACTCGGGTTGATGCATATGAGACCGCTTCAGCACTGGCTTCAGACTCGAGTCCCGAGATGGGCATGGCGCCACGGGACACATTGCGTGGCCATCACGCCGATCTGTCGCCGGCTCTTCAGTCCTTGGACCGACCTTGCATTTCTACAGGCAGCGGTTCCCAGAGAGCAGGTCTCCAGGCGCATCATGGTTACAACAGATGCCTCCAAGACGGGCTGGGGCACCATATGCAACGGCCCTCAGCCCCCCACTGTCAAGCTCCTGAAGTTTGCAGATGACACTACTGTCGTCGGCCTCATCCAAGATGACGATGAGTCTGTGTAAAGAAGGGAGGTTGAACGGCTGGCTCACTGGTATAGTCAAAACAACCTGGAGCTGAACACACTCAAAACAGTACAGATGATTGTGGACTTTAGGAGGAACACCCCAACACTGTCCCCCCTCACCATTCTAAACAGCACTGTGGCAGCAGTGGAGTCATTCAGGTTCCTGGGCACTACCATCTCACAGGACCTGAAATGGGAGACCCACATTGACTCCATTATGAAAAAGGCCTAGCAGAAGTTGTACTTCCTTTGCCAGTTGAGGAAGTTCAACCTGCCACAGGTGCTGCTGATACAGTTCTACTCAGCAGTGATTGAGTCTGTCCTCTGCACTTCAATAACTGTCTGGTTTGGTTCAGCTATGAAATCAAACATCAGAAACTACAAAGGACAGTTTGGACTGCTGAGAGGATTGTTGGTTGTCCCCTGCCCCCCCCCCCCCTTCAAGAACTGTACACTACCAGAGTGAGGAAAAGGGCTGGAAAAATCACTCTGGACCCCTCTTACCCTGCCCATTACCTTTTTGAACTGTTGCCTTCTGACAGGTGCTACAAAGCACTGAGCACCAGAACCGTCAGGCACAGGAACAGTTTTTTCCCTCAGGCTATCCATCTCATGAACAGTTAAAACTGCCCCATTGAGCAATAATCATGTGTAATACATAGCTTAATCTATTTATATTTATCCAACATACCATGCCTCTTCTGCCATTACATTCCCTTGCTTCTGTGTATAACAGATTTGGATATTGTACACACGTGTGTGTGTATATATATATATATATATATATATATATATATATATATATATATATATATATATATATATATATATTGTCCTATTGTGTAATTCTATAAATATTTTATTTTTTTATACTTTTTATTTTTATTTATTTTTTTATAATTGTCTCTGTCTTGTTGCTGTATTCTTTGTGCACTGGAAGCTTCTGCCACCAAGACAAATTCCTTGCATGTGTAAGCATACTTGGCAATAAAGCTGATTCTGATTCTGATAATGTCTTTTGCTTTAAATTTTGATGGTTTCATGCCCTCAGGAGCCAAATAATTCACCACAAACAAAAAAATGTGATGAACAAAAAACACATTTATCTTCATTGTACAGTAGGGCTTGGCAATATAATGATATATATCATGGCGATAATATAGTGTAAATCGATTGAGATTGTGCTATATTGTGCAAAATCTGTGTTGAGCAACGATAATCACTCATGGTAATACAATCAATCTGTTTTACCACCTCAAAGTCAAGCACACAGAAGAATATTATGATTGCTAAAAGAGGCACTCAATATTATTTAGGTAAAAACTTACTTACTGTATGTATCCTTTTCTTTGTTGTATTGCTTTGAATAGATCTTGGGTTTCTTGAGGAAAGTTCATTATGATAATAATATTTGCCGACAACATATCAGGCTGAAATGTTGCATAATGTGAAATTTAGCATTAAAGGAATATTCCGGGTTCAGTGGTTAATCTCAATCAGCAAAATTTGTGGCATAATATTGATTACCACAAAAATTTCTTTTGTCTTGCCTTTTCTTTAAAAAAGCAAAAATCTGGGTTACAGTGAGGCACTTACAATAGAAGTGAATGGGGGCCAATTTGTGGACGTGAAAATACTACCGTCAAAAGTATAGCCACAAGACGTAAACAATATGTGTCTTAACATAATTTTAGTGTAATAAAATTGCTTACCTTTTCTGTGAAAAGTTATATCCAATTTTACAATTTCGTTGCCATGACGATGTAATGTCAACAAACCCTAAAAAGACTGTAAAAACAACAATTTACAGCTCAAATAATACACAAGTTTTAACAGATGAGTTAATGCAGGTGCTTTTATAAAATTATAAGCTTCACATTTATGTCTTTAAACCCTCCAAAAATTGGCCCCATTCACTTCCATTGTAAGTGTCTCACTGACTATGTTTACATGGACACCAGACAGCGGCATATTGCGAGAAAGCAGCATTCCAGTTAACATGCACTGTACAGTATAAGCGGTGTACTCTTTACTCCTGAATACATGTGGATTGGTCATTAAGCATCTTTCTCCACAGCAACTTAAATTCCCCGCAACACTTGTGTAAATATCAAACATGGTATCCGAGGAAGATTTCACTATTTTTATTCCCTGTTGCTTCGCTTTATTTCTAGATATTCCAGAGTTGTTGCTGTGTATGTTTTCTTAACTTTCTTCAGCGGAATTGCACTGCAATTGTGTTTATCTCTTACATAAAACTCAGTGATGTAAGAGCACATATACTCGAACGTGAGGAACAATCTTAATTTAACATTGGTGTGCATAAATGGGTATAGTTTATAGTGAATGTGCTTTTCCCACTGTACTCCCAGAAATGTTGAATTCTTTCCACTGTGTTGAATTGTTGTTGGGCTCCATCTTATGACATTTGTTTTCCGGTCTGTTCACGCACATGTGCACTTCTCAAACACCTATTAGAACGGCGCTTATGTGTATGTATGACCACATAAGCCACGTTCTCCGGGAGAAACCTGAGTGTTTTAAACTGCTTTCTCTTAATACCTTAAACAGCGTAAGGATATCGGCGTTCTTGTTTACATGGCGTTTTAGAATGTTGTTTACTGCAAAACCCCCGGAATAAACAGTTTACTTAAGTGCATGTAAACGTGGTCACTGTAACCCAGATTTTTGCTTTTTTTTTTTAAGAAAAGGAGGGACGAGACGAAATTATTTTTTGTGGTAATCAACATTATGCCACAAATGCTTTATATTGAGCTTAACTTGTATTAAACCCAGAATATTCCTTTAAGGTATAGTAGAAAAGTAGTTTTCATTTATAAAGTATTTAATTCACTGACTGGATCGTCCAAAAATAGGCATTACAATATGGCTATTTAATATAAAGTATAAACCCATTTTTATTGATTTACCAGAAGAAAAAAAAAGACTATACTGTGATATATATATATATATATATATATATATATATATATATATATATATATATATATATATATATATATATATTGTGATATAAAATGACTCATATCCTGATATAAGATTTTGGTCACCTCTATAAGTGAGCCTGTCCTACCTTGCATTGTTTTGTTTGTTTTGGTTTTCGA
Source organism: Myxocyprinus asiaticus (assembly GCF_019703515.2). Lineage (NCBI taxonomy): Eukaryota > Metazoa > Chordata > Actinopteri > Cypriniformes > Catostomidae > Myxocyprinus > Myxocyprinus asiaticus. The sequence goes on along the minus strand of NC_059353.1, from coordinate 47,011,969 downwards.
GGATGAGGGCATGTCCCGCAATGTTGGCATCTGCCTAATCTGACTAGCACCTACCAAATACTATCGAGTTTGATAGGACAGATGGTCTTTGACATCTGCAACAAATGATATGGGAAGTGTTTCTCCTCCCTTTTAAAAGTTGATATGCCTTCTTTTTTTGCCAGCTATTCTAACTATGCATGTTTATATGGTTGGTTGCATTATATTACTTGTATTTAGCAGTGTTCATTGCCTGCTCTCTGTGACCCAATCAGAACATCACTGGTTTAGCGTACAAAAACAATGTTTCCAGACTGCTTTTATCTCTGTCATATGCATTTCCTTCCTGTGTCGTGACTTATTCGACGTGCATTACGTTATCATCAGTGTAACCAGAACTCATTACTGTAGGCCTGTTACAGCCCACTGGGCAATTACAGTAACACAACATCTGTGATAACAACTAGATTGCATGAATGTGATTGCATTTGCTCATCTGTGGCTTGGTTCTTTGTGTGACTGTCTTGCATATTGGAATTTTTTTTTTATTTAATTTTTTTTACCAAACAACTTACCAGACTTGCATGCTTATAATGTGTCATAACAGCAGTTCTTCAGATCAGAGGGAAAACTATATTGTTATTTTTATATTTCCTTAAGAAAACTTGCCACCACAATGCGAGTTTGCTTTTGGTGGTTGCTAGGACATTGCTATGTGGTTGCTAAGTTATTCTGAGTGTTTTTTCTTTTCTTATCAAATAATAAGAAAATAATTTGAACTCAAATCAATGTTTCAAGTCCATTTATACACTAATTTGGTAAGTAGCCGTGTAATAAACATGGTGATGTACAATTCGCTGGTCATTATTGTGAAATGAACCACCTTGTCAAGGTTCATTTTGTGGAAATGGCCTGGCGAACTGTACATTATCTCTTAAATATTGGATCTTAACATAACTAAAAAAAAAATATGTCTATTGTGAAATGTCTGAGGGTTTAAGAATCAGGACAATTTCAGTACTGAAAGGATGTTTTTGGTTTATTGTTTTGTTTCCCCTGTTGATTTCCCCGGTTGAACACTAGCTTTTATTTTCATGTTTCATTTTAGCATGAAGTGAAATATCAGTTAATCTCCTGTGAAAACATGGTTTTATTGGCTCTGAGCTGCGCTGTTGTTCAGACATTAAGGCACCGCTTCCAGTCGCACTTTGCTAAATTATAAGTTCAATTTTCTACCTTTTTGTGCCAGAGGATTGTTAACTTGTTTTGTTGTTTTAGACGTATTATTAAAGCAAATATGATTGTGATGGGCTTTATGATTGATCGACCTCTCTCTCTTACGCTCACACATTCACTGCTGTGCTCTACTGTTTTGTTTGGAAATGCAGTTCATTTGCTCCTAAACGGTTGCTGGCCATACCCAGATTCCCTTTAAAGTAATAGTTGACACAAAAATGAATTTACTCACCCTCATTTTGTCCCAAACCAAGGAGAATTTTTGAAGAATCTTCTCCACCGAAGCTCTGAAATCTCATCTTTGAACACATGCATTCTAAAATGGAACCTTGGTGCGTTTGACGTCATTGATGCCAAAACGTTTCTCTCGGGTGTCGTAAGCGATTGCAAGGCGATTGTTCAAATATACCCGGTGGAAAATGAGATTTGAGAGCTAGAGCAAAAGATTTTTATTGCATCTAAATTTCAGTCTCTTCCTCACACAAACTCCTCACAAAAACTAGAGTAAAGAAAAAATAAGGTATCAATAAGGCTATTGACATATTTTTAGTTAAAAGGCCAGACGTGCATTCCTACGATCATTATATTGAGTCTAACAATGAAGTGGCCCATTTCCTCCTCATACTGTCACATCATTCTTATGTTTTCCCCCAAGATACTCTTATTTTGAAGTTCTGTGTTTTCCTTCATTGTGTCTCTGTTCCTGGTTCCTTCCCTGATTGTATTCCAGGTGTTCCTTGTCTCCTTGTTAGCCCTTGTGTGTTTATATGCCCTCTTGTTCCTGGTTCCTTTGTCGGTTCTTGTTTGTATGTAGAGCATTGTAAGCCAGTATACTGCTGTTGAGTTTATGTTTACCTTCTTCATTGTATCCTCTTTTTTTTGTTTGTTTATTATTAAAGTTCTGCATTTGGATCCTCGCTCTCACCTCATCCCTACACAAACCCTGACAAAAGAACCGACCAGGATTATGGATCCAGCTGTACAGGTTGAGTGGCTTCCCAAGGGTCCACTCCTGCAGCTGAGTACAGCTTCAAATTTTGGAATCTGGCTGCTCAATTGAACGGAATGAGAGATTCCTCAGAGCTATGTTCTGGTTTGGACTTAATGGCCCTGTGAGGAATTTGGTCCCTTTAGATTGTGATAGTTTGTCTCTTCAGGATTTAATTGCTAACATCATAGGGGCTGACCTTCTGCTCTCTACTCCAGTGGTCCCTTCCTTGGTGGTCCGAACCACGATGGTCCTAGTTCCGGTGGTTCTGGAGACCCCCTCGACTGAGGCCTCTCTGCTCGTGGTTCTGGAGACACCCTCGATGGTCGCAATTCTGCATCCCACTCTTCCTCCAGCCGCTTCTCCTCCCAAGCCCTCTGTGGCCCTGCCCTCCAAGCCCTCCATGGAGCCACTTTCCTGGCTACTGGCTCCACACTGGTCTATGCCTGTCTCTGGGCTCTGCTTCATTGTCTTTCCTTTTTTGGGGGGCTTCAAGAGCTGCCCTTTAAAGGGGGGTGTACTGTTGAAGTCAGAAGTTTACATACACTTAGGTTTAAGTCATTAAAACTCCTTTAAGCAGCTTGGAAAATTACAGAAAATGTCAAGCCTTTAGGCAATTAGACAATTCGCTTCTGATTGGCTAATTGGAGTCAATTGGAGGTGTACCTGTGGATGTATTTTAAGGCCTACCTTCATACTCGGTGCCTCTTTGCTTGACATCATTGGAAAATCAAAAGAAATCAGCCAAGACCTTACCTTACAGACCTTGCTCCTTGGGAGCAATTTCCAAATGCCTGAAAGTACCGTGTTCATCTGTACAAACAATAGTACACAAGGATAAACACCATGGGTCCACGCAGCCATCATACCACTCAGGAAGGAGATGCATTCTGTCTCCTAGAGACAGAGGTGGGCAGTGTAGCCAAAAAATGTACTCAAGTAAAAGTGCAATTACTTATTTTATTTTAATTATTGTTTGTATGTAGAGCGTTGCAAGCCAGCATACTGCTGTTGAGTTTATTTACCTTCTTCATTGCATCCTCTTCTTTTGTTTAAAGTTCTGCATTTGGATCCACTCTCTCTCTCGCCTCATCCCTATACAAACCCTGACACATACTGTAATGTCTCTGCCAAATCTCATCAGTGTATGTCTGCAAATCCATGGAAAAAAGGTCCCTATACAAAGGGTCTCTGACACTATGATATGAACGTTTGACCCTGTATACAATGTCCCATGACATTGTTGCTTTCATTTACAATTACGGTGAATAGCTGAATAAAACAGGGTCTGCGTGTAAGATGAAATCAATTCGTTTCATTTATGAGTTCACATACTGAAATTGAGCATCATTTAACCAATTATAAGTCTATTGCTGTGAAAGAAACTCATAAAAAAGTTACCATATGATGGTTAAATAGTGTACAGGAGAGTTTCCACTAAGAAATTTTGGTGCCAACCAACATGTGTCGGGAATTATAACTTGGCTAATTTTTTCACTATATTTGTATGACTATTTTCCTCATAGCACAGAAGTATTTTGCTGTCGACAGGAAGTCTGATGTTTGCAGCGTTTCTCTACAGCTTGAGATTTACATACAACTGGTGTCCTTCTACTCCAGAGGACTGCATCACAAGGCTGTTTTAATGTGATTCTGAACTGAGAAGCTTACACTCCGGGTATGCGAGAAGGGAAAAATGCAGGCTGCTTTTGCCAGTGTGCAGGATACAACCAGCTGTAGTTGCTGATTAGAACTTTGCAAGCTGTTGGGAAAGTTTAAACCTCTGTGGCAGTGAAGCACTGTCATCATTTGGATGGCGTCATGCTGTACACTTGTACCATCAACTAAAGGGGTTGCTGACGCTTAGTGTTTATATTTTCACCAGACATTGTGTCCAACCATTTTTGAATTTGTCGGAAATTGGGATGTAAGAACCTGTATTTACCAGCTAATGGAAACCCTGGTGTAAATTATACAAGATGAGTTAAAGAAATAGTTCACCCAAAAATGAAAATTCTGTCACCATTTATTCGGGTTTTTCCAAACCCGTATGACTTTTTCCATCATTAAAGGAATGTTCCAGGTCTAACACAAGTTAAGCTCAATCGACATTATTTGTGGTATAATGTTGATTATCGATTTAAAAAAAAATATGCATATTTTGACTAGTTCCTCGTTTATCTTTAGAAAAGCAGAAACCGTGGTTACAGTGAGGCACTTACAATGGAAGAGAATGGGGCCAGTCCATAAACATTAAAATACTCAAAAGTATAGCCACAAGACATAAACATTATACATGCTTGAATGATTTTAGTGTGATAAAAGCAGGGATTTACTGTCGTTTCGACATTTATCAGATTGCTTGTTTTGTAGCGTTGTGTCCTCATGACAACAAAGTTGTAATATTGGGTGTAACTTTACATAGAAAAGGTTAGTAAGTTATTGTATCACTCTAAAGTCATGTTAACACATATAATGATTACATCTTGTGGCTATATCTTTTTAAATAAACAAAATTTTTGTTGTTGTTGTTGTTGTAATCAATATGATGCCACAAATGCTGTCGATTGAGCTTAACTTGTATTGAACCTAGAACATTAATTTAAAAAGCACGATAAAAGTATCATAAAGGTAGTCCTTACGATGTGCGTTATATTCCAAGTCTTCTGAAGTCAAACATTAGCTTTATGTAACAATAGCGCAAGTAAGCGATTTATAGTTTGATTCCTCTGAAAATTTGCTGACTCTCTATCAAAACATTGCTCTGTTTGTATAAGCACTCCAACCAGCAAGAAAGGCAGTCATATGGGTTTGGATCGACGTGAGGGTGAGTAATTGATGACAGAATTTTCAAATTGTAGGTGAACCATTCCCTTAAAAACCACAAGAATGAGGTCAAATATATTCCATTTGTTGTCAAGTCATGTTCATTAGAGATGTCTGAAATAGATTTATCTTTTTGTGAGTGTGTTGAAGCCATGTGGTTCTCAATTTTTCTTGGTCCCGCCCACTTTTAAAACAAAACAACTTTCAATGCTGATATATAACAGATCACTAAAAATGTAAATTTCAACAACAACAAAAATTTTACTTTTCTAATTTTCTAAACTTACAAATATAGAGGTTGTGACTGTCAATCTCCAAAAGCACAAGTTATCCGTATCACTTGTGCACTATATTTCAATTCTTCTGGGCCAGCCGATAGTGTTGTGTGAGGAACAGACTGAAATTAAAGTGTTCATTCACCTCTTCACCCATTCGAATCTGGCACACACGCAAGAACGTCTTTGTTTACATGTGCGCAGCGCAGTGAGCGCACCTGACACCACAAACGCTTTGGGTCGCCAAGAGCTGTGCGGGCAGGATGCGCTGTGGTGCTAGGCGTAAGTATGAACAAGGCTTCAGGAGAAAAGCCAGAGGAAAAGAAATTGCACACATTCGTTCTTACCTGTATTGTCCTAATTTTTTTAATGTGTGAAAGTGAATGAGATTTGAGTACGTTACTGTACCTCCATATTTTGAGAACCACTGATGTATCCGCAGAGCCGTGTTGGGTGAAGAGACACTCAGATCCCAAACAGCAGCTGCTCAATCTGCTGCGGCTTTAATGACAACCTTCAACAGAGAAGAGCAACAGAGCGAAAGACAGATGGAGAGAGTAAAAAAGAGAGCAAAACAGGGTCAGAGATGGGAGAAGAGGGACAAAGAAGTGATACGGTTGAATAAGAGGGTGAGACTCGTCATCTGAATGTGGGATATTGAGGTTTAGATGAATATTTCTGGAATTAAAGGAATAGTTCACAAAAAGATAAAAATTCTGCCATTATTTATTCACCCTCATGTTTTTCCAAACCTGTATGGTTTAGTTTTTTGTGTGAAACATAGAAGGAAAAATCTTTACATAGCTCTTTTCATACAACAGTTCATAGTGATTGTCTGTCAAGCTTAAAAATTGATAAAAACACCATAAAAGAAGCCCATATGACTTGAGCGCTTTAGTCCAAGTCTTCTAAAGTCATTCGGTTTTTTTTGGGGGGGGGGGGTCTTCCACACTTCTGGATTCTTCAGAGTAGCAGCAGCAGCTTTCAGTGGTGGATATGATGTTTTAAGCATTATATAATGGAATAATGTTTGTTAATGTTAATACAAATTATTCTAAAGGGATATATATGGTTTTTAGTGAAAAATATATGTAGGTTATTTCTGAATACCAGTTTTAAAGGGATAGTTCACCCAAAAATGAAAATTCAGTCATTGTTTACTCACCCCTGTGTTGTTATAACCCTTTATGACTTTCTTTTTCTAAACACAAAGAGAGAAAAAGAATTTGTGCTCAGTGATGTCATATAATGGCAGTTTATGGGGACCACCTCTTCAAGCTTCAAAATAATGCAAAAGTATAATTCAGAAGTCTAACAAATTATTTCATGAGACTCATGATTGTTATGAAAGCATACGATAAGGTTTGGTGAGAAAAAAAACAAAATCTAATGTATTATTTAGTGAAAATTTTCACTGACCGTTGATCACTTGTGTGCGTTCATGATAGGACATGGGAGCAACAGTTCACGAAGCCCCCTCACGATATTGGGGCGTTCAAGCAAAAACTTGTTTTGTTTATTTAAAAACAGGTCCTCCACAGCGATAGCAACAACAGTACACAACACAACTGCACACAGAACAGAGAACAGAACTTACTACACATGTCTGAAGAGTTTGTAGTCAAAGAATTGATGCATTTCTATGCCCAGCCTTATTTTTTTTAATGGAGTACTTGAAAATCAAACAGAAACATAGAGGAGTCTTCAGGCAGCCACAGTCACTCCGTGTCCTAACCTGACGGAAAATGACACACGATAAAAGGTATATTTTCTATGTAAATTAGAGTTTTTGTCCTAACCAGCAGTGACGAGTGACGGTACATTCTATCATTGCGCTGGTAACTCCATCCGCTGCGATCTGGCACTGGTCCAAAAACTTTGGGGGGGGGGGGTGGAGACGGACCTTTTTCTCCCTAATCTGGCATGCCCAATTCCTATTGCACTCTAAGTCCTCGTGGTGGCGTAGTGACTCGCCTCAATCCGGGTGGTGGAGGACGAATCTCAGTTGCCTCCGCATCTGAGACAGTCAGTCCACGCATCTTATCACGTGGCTGGTTGAGCGCGTTACCATGGAGACTTAGCGCGTGTGGAGGTTCACGCTATTCTCCATGGCATCCACGCACAGCTCACCACGCGCCCCACCGAGAGCGAGAACCACACATTATAGCGACCACAAGGAGGTTAACCCAACGTGACTCTATCCACCCTAGCAACCGGGCCAATTGGTTGCTTAGGAAGCCTGAAAAAAAACAAAAAACTGTGCATAGAAATGCATACATTTTGACACCAAACTTTAGTAAGTTCTGTTCTCTTTTTTATGTGCACCTGTGTTGTGTTCTGTTGTCGCTATTCGCTTGAACGGCCCAGTGTCACGAGGAGGCTGCATGAACTGTTGATCTTGTGCCCTTTCATGAACGCACACAAGAGATCAACGGTCAGTGAACAGTTTCACTAATCAATACATTAGATTTTGGTTTGTTTTTCACCAAACCTTATCGTATGCTTTCATAACAATCATGAGACTCATGGAATAATTGATTAGACTTCTGAATTATACTTTTGCATTATTTTGAAACTTGAAGATGTAGTCACCATAACCTGTCATTGTATGACATCACTGAGCACAATATTTTTTCACAATAATTTCTCCCTTTGTGTTAAGAAAAAGAGAGAAAGTCATATAGGGTTATAATAACACAGGGGGTGAGTAAACAATGACTGAATTTTCATTTTTGGGTGAACCAGAAATGCGGCATATAAAAATGAAAACTACCATAAGACATGCAATATGTGTTTTACTGTTTAAATGATCGGTCCACATAGAGTACATAATAATATTTGATTTCAATATCATTGAATGTTCAAACTTATTAACAGCCGTTTTTGATTGAACATACAAATACATTATTTTAGAAGTATGCGCCGATGTATTTCTGCCGATATTTATCAGCCAACTATTGACCAAATTAAATCCATAAGCATGAAAACGTGTTCAATAAAAAACTTTTGTACATCTTTGTACATTTTTAAAGCATAATTCCTAAGTAAAACAGTTATCTGATGACAAAGTAAGGTAATTGGCAAAATATGGGTTTTGCGCGATTGTTTCGTAAAAAGCAGCTGTTGGGTAAACGGGTCTTAATAGAGCAGTGGCGATAACAGTGACGGTGATCTGTGAAATATCATCATTTAGGTCAAATTTATGAGTTTTTCGTGATCCAACGATCCTGATGGAAGTTTAAAGAAGCTAAAATTTCCAATTATCTGTTGGAATCGGGATGTTTTAAACCCACAAACAAAACTTTCTGGGCATTTCAGCTTAATTTGAGCGAAGCTCCCATCAAAAGACCCCATCTATAACCCAGCAAATTTTGGAAAATCCAGTGACTAATTTTTCCTCAATAGCACTCATTTTATCAGCCAAACACCTTGTAAACACGACTTGGTTTCGAGGCATACTGATAAAACATCTGTGCCCTTACTCGTAAAAAGTTGCATTAAGCCAGCCAATCAAATTAAAGCTTGAGATTGAGAAAGTGCTCTCGTTTTGTGTGTAATATATTGTACATTAGACGGTCAGTGAACAAACTCTGGTCACTCTGTCTGCAACTAGGTATTGTGATACTACCATTACACTTGTATGCCTTGTGTAAAAATGAGCTACTTCCTGAAATGGGTGAGCGAGGAAGAATTTGGCAGAGATGTAGGGCTTTAGTCATCTTTGTGACAGGAGCTGTTGGTCTAAAAGAGGGTGTGAAGACTCCAGGGACGTCCCTCGAGGGAGATAATCCACGGCCTGGAAAATACAACATGCCTCGACACAAGCCAACACACTCATCTTTATCAAGAGTTAGGCTTGTGGATGAGATCTCACTCCCACATTGTGGGAGAATATGCAGTTGAGCCAAAGGAGAGGGGGAAAAAAAAACAGTTTTATCAATCCAAACCTTCGAGGAAATGAAGCAGTATTCCTGGGCCTGGACCGCATTCTCTTTCAAAGGAGATTCATGTTTACTTGACATTTGGATTGTGATTTCTCCACTGACATTTCCTGTGAGATGAGGATGTGCAGTCTTGTGACACATTATTCAGAGGATACAGCAATGGTCATGTCTTATTGCATCACGCTTCTCTCTCAGTGTTATGAGTGGAGTTTTTTACCCATCTGTTTGTCACTCATGGAAAGTCATTTCTGAGCCCAACAGAAGAGCTGGCGAAGGGCATTGTGCTGGTTCTGGTGTATTATATATAAGGCTAAAGCTGTTCTGCTTGCTTCTAAGATTTTAATCGATCAGATTTGCACCATCATGAAACTGCCTAAAACACACTGTATTGGCACACACACTTTGTTCACTGACTGTCTGATGCATACTCCGTATAAAACAGATGTGTTTACAGGGTACCCGGCTGATATGCTGAGCACTTTTAAGGAAGAACTAATGTCTATATTTGCCAAAGTTTGCCAGGTTAGTGTCATTAAAGGGATAGTTCACCCAAAAATGAAAATTCTCTCATCATTTACTCACCCTCATGCCATCCCAGAAGTGTATGACTTACTTTCTTCTCCTGAAACACAAACAAAGATTTTTAGAAGAACTTCTCAGCTCTGTAGGTCCATACAATGCAAGGCAACAGGGTCCAGAATTTTGAAGCTCAAAAAAGCACATAAAGGCAGCATAACAGTAATCCATATGACTCAAGTGGTTAAATCCATGTTTTCAGAAGTGACATGATAGGTGTGGGTGAGAAACAGATTAATATTTAAGCCCTTTTTTACTATAAATCTCCACTTTCAAACAGCCCTCCTAACCACTCTTCTCACTTAAGTGTTATTTTTGTTTTTGCCTATTGCCACCTACTGGGCAGGGAGGAGAATTTATAGTTAAAAGGGATTAAAATATCGATCTGTTTCTAACCCACACCTATCATATATCTTCTGAAGACATGGATTAAACACCTAGAGTGGTATGGATGACTTTTATTCTGTGATTATGTGCTTTTTTAAGCTACAAAGTATTAGACCCTGTTGACTTGCATTGTATGGACCTTCAGAGCTGAAATATTCTTCTTAAAATCCTAAGCTGTGTTCAGAAGAAGAAAGAAAGTCATACACATCTGGGATGGCATGAGTTAATGATGAGAGAATTTTCATGATGAGGAACTGTCCCTTTAACTCTTTGAAAGTTACTCAGGGTTTGGTTTTAGGTGCGTATTAGCAAGTAAAATACCATAGATAGACATAAGCAGAACTGTATTCTTATAAATAAGTACTTATTACTTTTGAATGGACAGAAATTTTTATCACAAAGTCTACATACATATCTGCTAATATTTTTTTTATGTTTTCTGAACTAGAACGTGCATGACTGGGCTGCTCATTTTTACTAGTCACCTAGAAAAGTAGCCAACTAGTCTGTTAATCAGAGGGTCAGTGTTTACGTTAAGTGAAGGACTCCACTATTTTCCACATTTTAAAAGCATTGTTTTAAATCAGCAAAACCTACCTCCCTACCCTAAACCTTAAACCTAAACCTAACCAATAATGTCTTAAAAAGGGATTGTGAGATGAAAAAAACAATTCCTAAACCACGTGATTTTGTGGTGCTTCTATGACACGTTCGGCTCACGTGCTCTTCAGGACTTGTACCTCGGTACTTTTCATCACAAGCAGTGCTTGAAGTGGGGCAGTATGCAGCACCTGTACTTCTGTAATTTACTCTACAGCGTACCGGCAGTTTATCTTGCATACCACCACTTCTCAGAGTCTCCCGGTAAGATTTAATGTCTTTATTTAATGTAAGTCAGTGAATCGATGAGGCCAGCCAATCACTTTATCTGACGTTCCAGACAGACAGACATAATGCTCTTTTTTTCAGTTTTAGGCTACATTATTTTGTGTAAAAAGAGTGTTCTACATGAGATTGCCTTTGTTCTCTTATGTGGGTTGATATTGTCAAAGATACAGAATTAAGCAGGTCTAAATATTCTTCCTCAGATTTCATAAACAATAACCCTACATTGTATGTTTTTATTTTCAAAGTAAAGTTAATCAAAACCTATTTATTAGTTGAGGGTGTGAGGTCATGTTTTTTCTTCAGCCAGATCTCGAATTTACAGCCAGACTCAAATGTTAAGTACCTCTTTTAATGTAATGTCATACTATTTTAATGTAAATAAATGCATAATATTAAGTTTTATTTTTGTGTTAGTACCTGCACTTTTTTCCACTTCAAGCACCAATCACAAGTGTTTATTACCACAGAACTAAACAACAAGTATGTGCAACCCCTGTGCAACCGATCATGTACCGACACTGCGGTGCATTTTTTTTTTTCATCGCAGTCTATTATTATTTATTTATTTTTTATTTTTTTGGGGGGGGGGGATTTTTCCCCTTTTTCTCCCAATTTGGAATGCCCAATCCCCAATGCGCTCTAAGTCCTCATGGTCGCATAGTGATTCGCCTCAGTCCGGGTGGCGGAGGACGAATCCCAGTTGCCTCCGCGCCTGAGACAGTCAACCCGCGCATCTTATCACGTGGCTTGTTGAGTGCATTGCCACGGAGACATAGCGCGTGTGGAGGCTTCACGCCATCCACCGCGGCAACCACACTCAATTCACCATGCACCCCACCGAGAACAAACCACATTATAGCGACCACGAGGAGGTTACCCCATGTGACTCTACCCTCCCTAGCAACCGGGCCAATTTGGTTGCTTAGGAGACCTGGCTGGAATCACTCAGCACGCCCTGGGATTCAAACTAGCGAACTAGCGAACTCCAGGGGTGGTAGCCAGCGTATTTTACCACTGAGCTACCCAGGCCCCCCATCGCAGTCTATTATTATAGTTTTCATGGTCTATTATTTTCTCTATCATTGGGTATCTACTATTTTTAGATAAACCCACCCCTAAACAGCACATTAAAACAAAACAAACTCATTGGTCACATTTCATGTCAGACACATGGGCAGTATGATGTCATACACTTATTGAATAATATATGTTGACAGCTTGACCATAATATGCAAATTGAGCATCTAGGTGAACTCACGGCATGGTTGAACTTCTATAAACACCAAAGCTTTGCTGTTCCTTGATAACACCACAGAGGTGTACGAACAATAATCACATTCCTTCACGCTTTCCCTCTCATTCTCTCCCTCCAATCACATTACTCAAGCAAGCTTGTACTGACGGATGTCCAGCAAGTGAGTGTAGCTGCTGTCTGTGACCATTGCAATTTCAGCCAAGATTAAATGAACCAGACCTGTTAAAAACAGTCTCCATCTGCATCCAATTACATTTCAAAGAAGAATGGATGACACTCATTTGCTTCAGCATCTGCACACTTCACTCCCCCATTTATCTATTTCTCTTACCTAGATATGTAATAGTTCGTCTTGTTGAGTCAACAACATTGTAAAATCATGATCCATTTGTGTGATTTTTCAAATTAGGGGCACTTTTGACTAAATAAATATTAGGGATGTCCTGATACTGACACTGGTTTCAGAATAGGGTCTGATATCGCGCTCATGTAATTGTACTCATGCTCGTAAACATTTTCCGATACCAAAACATGATACCATCTGACATACGAATGTTATTACGTAAACATTCAGTGCACAAATTAAAATCACGTCATGTCCTAATGAGATTTAAGAGCAAAAGATGCGATTTAATGAGATAGATATAATAATATTATTTTAATAATCGTTTGCATGTGAAGCAACACGCGCTTTGTCTCCACAGTAGCGCACTCAACAAGCCACGTGATAAGATGCGCGGATTGACGGTCTCAGACGTGGAGGCAGCTGAGTTTCGTCCTCCGCCACCCAGATTGAGGCGAGTCACTACACCACCAGAGGACTTAGAGCGCATTGAGAATTGGGCATTCCAAATTGGGGAGAAAAAGGGGAGAAAATCAAAAAAAATAAAAAAAATAAAATAAACAAAGAGATCCTTGACTCATACCAAAGTCTTTCTAGCAAGTCAGTCCACTGTCGGCCTTCTTTGGAACGCTCTCGGGAGGCTATTTCCAGTCATGACAGTGCAGCTCATATCTACTTGAATGGGGGAACACCGAAATCTCATAAAGGTTGGTCAAGATAACGATCAAAGAACATATTTCAAATCAGCAATAAAATCTGACAACACTTGAATCATAAATTGTGCTCAGATAACGCAAAAAAAAAAAAAAAAAAAAAAAATCCGGCTTGTAAAGCTAATGCGCATGCACGTTCTCAAGTTAATTGACTGGTGATATCTGTCTCTAAAAGGTGAATTGCTCTTCTACCTCTAAGGCGAGACGTTTTTCTACATCTGTTGACAATTGGGCATTTTTCTCCTATTTCTCCTGTTCATTTTAATAGAAGTGGCTCGTCTCCAAAATAACCTCTGCTCATACACGGTCATGAGCATCGTGTGCTCTGTTTGTAGCAATGATGAGACAGCAGGCAGAGCGCTAATTAACTTTTTAGTGCGAGGCACATACAGACTACATATTTATTTACATATTTATTTAATTAAAGGTGCATTCAGTAACTTTTGTCTTTGTGTCATCTTGGACTTACACTGACACCTAGCGGCTTGGATGCAGCATAATTTAAAATCAATAGTTTTCAGTTTCAGATGCCATTGTAGAAATGTAGTATTCACAGTCAGCCATGATTACTTTAATCAATGAGTGAAAGTGTTGAATAACAGGACAGTTGCCGAGATTAAGTGAGTAGTATTCGGCTGGTCTAATGATTTTAAAATGGCCGCCCCCATGTGCAGACTCTCTCCATGTAGGATAAAACAGCTTTATAAGGTTACTGATATGACTGGAGTCATCATCTCATGTGAGTGGTCAAGATTTCCTACATATATTGCAAAATTACAGTTCATGTCTTTAGGAGTTAAACTTTTTTAGTGAGGAAAAAAAGACTGAGTGCACCTTTAAATAGCAGCCTTTTGCGGTTTAATAATCACTTTGAGTCATAGCGACTGGCTTTTCCAGAGTGGGAAGCTACCATCATAATGTCAGATCTCCTTGGTAAAAACAACACACTGAAACACTTCAAAATAAAAGTTCAGTTTAATTAAGGGGGAAAAGTACAACAGAAATAGATCACTGCTGTATAGTTACTGTATGTAATATTCACTGTAATACTACAAATAATAATAATTATAAATCTATAATAACTGTATAATATTCAAGCAATATCACACATCTGTGATGCTCTGTTCCGCAGCACTTTATTTGACAAAAATAACTCAAATGTTGTATTTTAGATTGTGCAGTGAGTTTCTGTAGAAAATCACTTCATTTGATATAAATAATACAATATCATTTTGAAAAATTAATTGTTATACTTTAATTTGATTAACTATTTAATAATTTTATTTATTTAAACACCATTTTGATGATAAAATTGAAATAAATTGTTGACATGGAATTCAGAAAACAGGTATCATACTCTGTATCGGCGAGTACCAAAAAGAAAGTATTGATACTTGTACTCATTCTATAAAAATGGTATTGGGACATCCCTAATAAATATTTTGAAAAATGAAATGTCTTCAGATGTGTTCCATCCAAAATGTATCACATTTAGTGGCCCCAAAAAAGTATTTGGACATTAAAAAAGTTGGATGAGCCTTAAACAAGCTAAAGCAAGTTAGCAAGCTGTTATTATTGTACACATAAATTTCAAATAAATTTAAAATATGAGGTATATTTATTTTTTTATTTTTCAAAGGAAAAAGTGTGAAGTAGAATTATCTTGATTGTAACCCTTTTCTGGGTGAGGAACAAGACAAAATAGAGAAATTCTGGTAAATTCAGCTTTTCAACACTCTGAATGAGGAAAAAGTTATTTAAGTTACACAGTAAAAAAGTTTAAAGATATTATAATTTATCCATTAGAAGGTAACACTCTACAATAGTGTTGCATTCATTAGCGATAGTGAACTACATTAGTTAATTAAATACTTTATAAATTAGAAAACTACTACCTCTTTATTTGGAACAAGACAAACAATGTCTAAGTAAGTAAATAAATAAATAAATAAAAATCAACCTTACCAAAATGCTAAATTTCACAGTATGCCACATTTCAGTCTTGATAGGTTGTTGACCAATACTATTATTATTATTATTATTATAAACGTTCCTCAAGAAACATAAGATCTTCTCAAAGCAATGCAAAAAAAAAAAAAAACACAAAAAAAAACATAAGTAAAAAAATATACAAAGAAAATAAACATCAAATAAATATCACTTCTTGCAATAAATAAATAAATGCATAACATTAAAAAAATGACGGAGTGCATCTTTTGGCTTGCATAATTGTTTTATTTCTTTATTTTTTTTTGCGTGCTTCATTTTGAGGAGGTAAAACAGATTGCTTTTATTACGAGCAAGGTTGGGAGGATTACTTTTGAAATGTATTCCACTACAGATTACAGAATACATGCTGTAAAATGTAATTTGTAATGTATTATGTTAGATTACTCAAGGCCAGTAACATATTCTAAATACTTTGGATTACTTCTTCAGCACTGGTAGATTTTTTTCACTTGTTTTGACTATAAAAACTCAGTACAGTAAGACAAAATATACATGTTAAAAATATATTCTCTGAAAAACCAAAATATCTTATGCAGTGTTGTTTCTAAAACAAGATAAATCAAATTGATCTTGTTTTAAAGATTTTTAGATATTTTTACAGGAAAACAATACAAAAAATATTATCAAGAATATGATTTTTGCCCTAATATCAAAGGTCTTACTAGAAAAAAAGAAATTATGATCCAATGTGAATTGTCTTGATAATAAATATGATCGTGCCTGGTAACGTGCATGTAAAATGGCTAGAAATAGCATTTTAGCTTAGCGTAAAGCTGTCAATTTACACAAGGTTTATTTCTATTTCTTCTGCTCCAAACTTACTTCAAACGTACTTCTCTGTCTGCTCGTATGAATGTAACACATCATAAGAAAGTGTTTCACCGCTGTTCAAATGCACTTTGGATCGCATCATTTATATGTATAAATGTTTTCCATCTGAAAGGACTAAATATTAAATGAAACAAATGACAATAAAATGCAAAGTAATCTCTTGAGTAATCAAAATACTTTTTGAATGTAACTGTATTCTGATTACTAATGATTTCAATTGTAACTGTAGTGGAATACAGTTACTTATATTTTGTATTTTAAATACGTAATCCCATTACATGTATTCTGTTACTTCCCAACCCTGATTACGAGTGATTATCATAGTGCGACACAGTTTGCAGATTAAATTTTTCTGTTCTGTGCCGGCTTTTGTGAACCCATACCAAAGATGTCACACCTGTTTTAATTGCAAGCTCCTCTTCATTTTCTTGACCCTGTTTGGGAGATGTCCCATTCTGTGGAGATTTTTTTCTCCATTTGGGGTTTTCCTGGGTCAAATATTATTGAGTAGCGCGAGTGATCCGGCTCCGAGCTATCCTGTCTCTGGAGCACAAATATCAGGAAGCCTCCTGGACTCGCGCACACTTTGGAGCTCCAGAGACAGCACGCGCCACAGACATGTGAAACATTTGTGTGTCAGATGAGAAGAATGTTTAGTGCTTTTGAAACGCCAATAGCGAGATGAAGGTCATTAAATTTGTTTGGGCGGCAACAGAAAAATGTTCAATGCCGGGAAAACTCTGTCCATGTCAGTCTCACGTGAAGTCTTGCCCACTGATAGATAAGCCCAAGCAGCACACATGGATATTTACATATCACGATATGCACAATATAGCAAAATCTCTATCGATTGACACTTTATATCGTTGCCACGATATACTGTATATACGTTAACAGTAAGTTAATGCAATATGAACTAACATGAGCTAACATTGATTAATAATTGCTAAGCTTAATAATTGCAAAGCCAAGATTAATAAATGTTGTAATAAAATATTGTTCATTGTTAGTTCATGACATCTAATGAATTAACTCATGTTAACACATACAACTTACTTGTCAAGCTATTATTATTACCTAGAATAATTGTTTAAAACTCATCCTGAAAAAAAATCATCCTAGTGTACAGAAATATTCTGCTGATTGAATAATATCTATATCCCTCTCTTTTTTTTTTTTTTTACTTGTATAGTCATCAGCATATTATATTGATGCTCCATACGTGTGTGTGTGTGTATATATAAACTCAGCAAAAATAAGAAACGTCCTCTCACTTTCAACTGCTTTTATTTTCAGCAAACTTAACATGTGTAAATATTTGTATGAACATAAAATGATTCAACAACTAAGACATAAACTGAACAAGTTTCACAGACATGTGACTAACAGAAATGGAATAATGTGTCCCTGAACAAAGGGGGGGTCAAAATCAAAAGTAACAGTCAGTATCTGGTGTGGCCACCAGCTGCATTAAGAACTGCAGTGCATCTCCTCCTCATGGACTGCAACAGATTTACCAGTTCTTGCTGTGAGATGTTACCCCACTCTTCCACCAAGGCACTTGCAAGTTCCCAGACATTTCTGGGGGGAATGGCCTTAGCCCTCACCCTCCGATCCAACAGGTCCCAGACGTGCTCAATGGGATTGAGATCAGGGCTCTTCGCTGGCCATGGCAGAACACTGACATTCCTGTCACGCACAGAACGAGCAGTATGGCTGGTGGCATGTCATGCTGGAGGGCCATGTCAGGATGAGCCTGTAGGAAGGATACCACATGAGGGAGGAGGATGTCTTCCCTGTAACGCACCGCATTGAGATGGTCCAGCGAAGGTGGGTTTGTGCCCATATGCGATGTCGTTGCTGGTGATGTCTGGTAAGGACCTGCCTTACAACAGGCCTACAAGCCCTCAGTCCAGCCTCTCTCAGCCTATTGCGGACAGTCTGAGCACTGATGAAGGGATTGTGTGTTCCTGGTGTAACTCGGGCAGTTGTTGTTGCCATCCTGTACCTGTCCCGCAGGTGTGATATTTGGATGTACCGATCCTGTGCAGGTGTTGTTACATGTGGTCTACCACTGCGAGGACGATCAGCTGTCCTTCCTGTCTCCCTGTAGCGCTGTCTTAGGCGTCTCACAGTACGGACATTGCAATTTATTGCCCTGGTCACATTTGCAGTCCTCATGCTTCCATGCAGCATGCCTAAGACACGTTCACGCAGATGAGCAGGGACCCTGGGCATCTTTCTTTTGGTGTTTTTCAGAGTCAGTAGAAAGGTCTCTTTAGTGTCCTGAGTTTTTATAACTGTGACCTTAATTGCCTACCGTCTGTAAGCTGTTAGTGTCTTAACGACCGTTCCACAGGTACATGTTCATTAATTGTTTATGATTCATTGAACAAGCATGAAAAACATTGTTTAAACCCTTTACAATAAAGACTGTAAAGTTATTTGGATTTTTACAAAATTATCTTTAAAATACATTGTCCTGAAAAAGGGACGTTTCTTTTTTTGCAGAGTTTATATATATTCTTATCACAGCATGTTCCAGACATCAACCTAATAAATTCCTGTCATGCTTCATTCTCCCCAGAGCTTTAACTTCTTAAAAGTACTTTGACAGAGTTTTGTAGCTCCGTTTTTCATATCCTTGTATTTTAATTGGGCCCAAAAAAACGACATCACCTTGGTTGACTTCCACAGGCGAGCTGGACTCCCATGGAAATAATCACATTTTAAAAGACTTTCAAATGACTGTCTAAGAGCTCTTGGGCATACTTAGAGATGACACAGTCTCTTTATTTGAAACTGATCCATTCCTTCATTGCAGAAATCGCTGTTATGACGAAAAATCAGAGATATCGCTGGAACTAAAACGGAAAGGCAGGCCTCTAGTGAATGAATGTTTATACAGAGGATTCGCTTTGTAATCAATCTACAAATAACACCTGTGATATTGGATATGGATGCAGCTGTGTTGTCATTTGGAAAAGGTTGGCTCTCGCTGTTGTTCATTAAAACAGGCTTACATGGCATTAAGACTCTGGAAATAGAGCAGCAACATTGATTTATTGTAATCTGACTCCGTGTAAGTGGTTCTTTTGTTTTTTGTCTATTTGTTTTTTTTTATTTATTTTTTTCATGATCTGTTTAAATTGTGTCTCTGCTAAATCTAGACGCCTGTCTACAATAAGACGCCTCTTAACTTCAAATCACCTTAAATTCTCCTTCTCTCTCTCTCTCTCGCTCTTTCTAGCTCATCCTTTCATCATTGGAGTGATTGATAAAATGCAGAGGTAAGACAACAGTGCGTACTGCAAAAAAATTATTTCTTTATCAGTTTTTTTTTATTATTTTATTTTTTTTTACTTGGTTTCCAGTAAAAATATCTAAAAATCTTTTAAGCAAATACATTTACTTGAAAAGTAAAATTGCATAAGCTATTAAAGGGATAGTTCACCCAAAATGAAAATTCTCTCACCCCCATGCCATCCCAGATGTGTATGATTTTATTTCTTCTGCTGAACACAAATGAAGATTTTTAGAAGAATATCTCAGCTCTGTAGGTCTATACAATGCAAGTGAATGGATATCACATTTTTAAACTCCAAAAAGCACATAAAGGCAGCATTAAAGTAATCTATATGACTCCAGTGGTTTAATCTATGTCTTCTGAAGAAATATGATAACACCTATGAGAAACAGATCAATATTTAAGTCCATTTTTACTATAAATTCTCCTCCCTGCCCAGCATTATTTGTGCATATCGCCAAAAACAAAAAAATAATGTTAAAGTGAAAGTGAAAATGGAGATTTATAGTAAAAAGAATTTAAATATTGATCTGTTTCTCACCCACACCTTTCTTATTACTTCGGAAGACATGGATTAAACCACTGGAGTCATATGGATTACTTTTATGCTGTCTTTATGTGCTTTTTGGAGCTTCAAATTTTTGGCACCCATTCATTTGCATTGTATAGACCAACAGAGTTGAGATGTTCTTCTAAAAATCTTAATGTTCAGCAGAAGAAAGAAAATATTTTTCATTTTTGAGTGAACTATTCCTTTAAGACATGTTTTCAGAGAATATAACTTGAATTTGAGCAGTCTGACCAAAGTCATTAGTAATTTTATATCAATCTAAATGGATATATATATATATATATATCACAATATAGTTATTTTTATTGGAAATGTAAGAAAAAAATGGTTTATATATTAAAAAGCTATGTAGTAATGCCAGTTGAATAATCCAATGAGTTAAATGAAAGAAGCTAATTCTCATTTGATTATTTTCTCTTTTTATTTGGACCTTGATGGACACAAACTTAAAAATAAGATTATTTAAAAAAAAAGAAATGACAAGTCTGGCATGAGTGCAAAAACAGCTTCACATTACAGTATGTAGTTGACAAAACACTCAAAACAGTAAAACTACCATAAAACCGACACTCAGTTATTATCGGTTGACTAAATGTTTACTGTACATTATAAACCGTCATACCACCCAGCATTTAATACAATTAAGACAGCTTGTTATCCCATTTATGACCAACCAGGCAACTTTTGTCAAAACTTTGTTATGAAACTTTGTTAGTTTACTTGAGCTTACTCCTTTGCATATTTTACAAAACATTTGCATGATTCATCTTATGCAGTGTCTGCTTGTTTGGATTTTGGTGTAGTGGAATTACAATGCACCTAATTGGACAATAACTTGCTGCTGTACTTTTGTGGATGCTCCATCTGTCACTGTTGTATTGTAATTAAAGACAGTTTGTGAGTTTGACACACCAGCCTCAAATTTTTAAGTCATTCCTCAGCATGTTGTGACTTTTCCACACCTTGCAAAAAAAGTAATCCGATTTAAACTAAATTCATGAGTTTGACAGATTGTACCACAAGAAGTGGTAATACTACTTTGCTTATTTAAATTAAGCTTTGGGACATTTTTTATAATTACTCACACTGTTAGCATGTTTTCTGGCTGTAGATGTTTATTCACTAACTGTTGTTATTTTTGTATCTGTGGATCTGTGGACCTTATTAATGATCCATCTGATTTCTATCAGCATATTGAATATAGTAAAATGCACCTAGTAGGTGACTTTATATGTATTTTCTAGAAATGTGTCAGAATTATTGCACATACATTATTGAATTATTGCACTTTTCTGTTAACATTTGTTTTCACATAGTAGAGTGTTTCGTAACAAAAGCGAGCAAAACTACACTATAGGCTGTTTTTTACTTCTTAGTAGAGCTTGCTTGCTAGTTTTGCTTGTAAAACTCGATATTGTGTGAAATAGATCTTTTAATGTGATCTTGAAACAGTTTATTTGTGTTCTTCATAGCACACGTTATCTGTAGCTCAACTTGCAAACTTTTGTGCCTTTGTTGCGATCTCCGTCCACAGTGTTCTTGCTACAGAGGCTAATGGCACTGAAGTGCACCTCGACATTGGGTTAACACGGCTAGTTGCAAAAAGTATGTGCATGGTGTCCCTGCAGTTTGATCATTACTCTGCCATACTGCTGTGTAGAAGAGAGTTTCTCTCGTTGTTTTAGATGTGTTTAATGATTTATTCACTGATTCAACTGTGCACACAATGAACAACCAACAGCTCTCTCAACTAGTGAGAGAAAAGGGTAAAGAATAGGTTTTGGAACTCTTTAAAGTGTATTTTCTTTTCCAACTCAGAAGGTCAATATAAATATTAGATGAGCTGTACTGGTTATTTTCTGTTCAGTTTCTGTGAGTTTTGCCATTTTTGCAAAATACACTTTAAAACCCTGATTTGTATGATTTTGTTTTAGTAAAAAAAAACGTTGAAGGGATAGTTCATCGAAAATGAAAATTCTGTCATTACTTACTGTACTTACCCAAATGAATTTTTCTTTTTCTGTGGAAAACAGGAGATGTTAGGCAGAACGTTAGCCAATGTCACTTTTCGCTTTCATTGTATGGAAAAGAGATGCAATGAAAATGAATGGTGGCTGAGTCTAATATTCTGGCTAACATCATCTTTTGTGCTCCACGAAAGAAAAAAAGGCATACAGTTTTGGAACACCATAAGAGTGAGTAAATGATGACAGAAATGTCATTTTTGGGGAACTATCACTTTAAATAACATAAAATAAAATACAAATATATTACATTTAACCTCGTGCAACCCCGCGTACACATGCGTGGACATTGTATTTGTGCCTTTAAGGCTTTAATAAAATAAGGCACACCTAAATTCACGGGAAGTGCCATTAGCCAAGGCTTCAGGCCGATTCGTCCTCAGCTGCAATTCAGCCGATTTACCTCTTAATGTATTCGTTGTCTGTTACGTATTAATCCCATGGTGCAGAACCGTTGACCTGGAAATTCGCTGTGAAAACTGCAAGACAATACCTGTAAGCATCTGCTTTACAAAACACTGTAGGGTTCATGACAAGGTGAACGATGAAATGCAAAGAAACAAGAGTTCTCTGATATTCTCTTGAAAGTCTTTTGCCTCCAACTTTGTGTGTTCAGACAGATGAGGCCAATCCTCAGCGTCCTATATGCCGTGTGTAATAATAATAATGTTGTTATTGCTGATACACTGGCATGCTTTAGGCACAATTTTGCATCATGCTGCTCTATTTTGCTCAGCAATATCCCTTCTCTGCATGTGCAATTCAATACGTACACCTCCACAGAAGACTGCAGGTGTTTCGGGCCTGATCTCTATTCTTCTGCGATTTGGATTTGTGGTAAATTTGTGGTAATAATCCAACACCTGTCTGTAAGTGCCATTGTGAAAGTAAATCTCAATGCATTTGTCAAGATACTTTAATTTAAAGGGATCATTCACCCACAAATGAGAATTCTGTCTTCATTTACTCACCTATCATGTTGTTTCCAACCTGTATGACTTTTGTTAGGCAGAATGTTAGCCTCAGTCACCATTTGCTTTCATCTTTTGTTTTGTTTTTTGTCCACAGTAACTATGTGGATTGCCAGGTGCTTGAAAATAATTGTTGTTGCCAGACTGAACCCTCAGTCAAACTTATGGTTGTGTTTGGATGCCCATGCATACCTGACTTAATTTATATTTCAGTAATTGGTAGGATTTCATATTTGGTAGGAATCTATAGTATACTGTGACATATCAGGCAACATTCTCTGCCTAAGAGATATCTCAATATAAACTAATTTGTTTCTGTCAACCAGAGTTTTTATTTACAATTTTGATCATCATTGGCTATGTTTCTACACACAGATTAAGGTCAGTCCTAATCAATTAAATCCAGTTGAGGATGGATGGATGGATGGATGGATGTTATAATAAAATGCTGAATTATAATTATTATTTTGAGTATTAGATTTGTTTTATATAACAGTTAGTTCCAGTCCTCAAATCTGACTGGACGATAGGCATTCTAAGAGTGCTGATAGCTCACACCATCAGAACTAGGATGCTTTACTGTTTATATTAATCTGCTTGTGTTCGTGGTGTTCCAAAATAATGTAAGATGGATGGATGGATGGATGGATGGATGATATGGCTACAAAAGTTGTCTTTATATTTTTCAGCCTACTGACAAAAATCAATATACAGGTGCATCTCAATAAATTAGAATGTCGTGGAAAAGTTCATTTATTTCAGTAATTCAACTCAAATTGTGAAACTCGTGTATTAAATAAATTCAGTGCACACAGACTGAAGTAGTTTAAGTCTTTGGTTCTTTTAATTGTGATGATTTTGGCTCACATTTAACAAAAACCCACCAATTCACTATCTCAAAAAATTAGAATACATCATAAGACCAATAAAAAAAACATTTTTAGTGAATTGTTGGCCTTCTGGAAAGTATGTTCATTTACTGTATATGTACTCAATACTTGGTAGGGGATCCTTTTGCTTTAATTACTGCCTCAATTCGGCGTGGCATGGAGGTGATCAGTTTGTCGCACTGCTGAGGTGGTATGGAAGCCCAGGTTTCTTTGACAGTGGCCTTCAGCTCATCTGCATTTTTTGGTCTCTTGTTTCTCATTTTCCTCTTGACAATACCCCACAGATTCTCTATGGGGTTCAGGTCTGGTGAGTTTGCTGGCCAGTCAAGCACACCAACACCATGGTCATTTAACTAACTTTTGGTGCTTTTGGCAGTGTGGGCAGGTGCCAAATCCTGCTGGAAAATGAAATCAGCATCTTTAAAAAGCTGGTCAGCAGAAGGAAGCCTGAAGTGCTCCAAAATTTCTTGGTAAACGGGTGCAGTGACTTTGGTTTTCAAAAAACACAATGGACCAACACCAGCAGATGACATTGCACCCCAAATCATCACTGACTGTGGAAACTTAACACTGGACTTCAAGCAACTTGGGCTATGAGCTTCTCCACCCTTCCTCCAGACTCTAGGACCTTGGTTTCCAAATGAAATACAAAACTTGCTCTCATCTGAAAAGAGGACTTTGGACCGCTGGGCAACAGTCCAGTTCTTCTTCTCCTTAGCCCAGGTAAGACGCCTCTGACGTTGTCTGTGGTTCAGGAGTAGCTTGACAAGAGGAATACGACAACTGTAGCCAAATTCCTTGACACGTCTGTGAGTGGTGGCTCTTGATGCCTTGACCCCAGCCTCAGTCCATTCCTTGTGAAGGGTGTCAATGATTGTCTTCTGGACAACTGTCAGATCAGCAGTCTTCCCCATGATTGTGTAGCCTAGTGAACCAAACTGAGAGACCATTTTGAAGGCTCAGGAAACCTTTGCAGGTGTTTTGAGTTGATTAGCTGATTGGCATGTCACCATATTCTAATTTTTTGAGATAGTGAATTGGTGGGTTTTTGTTAAATGTGAGCCAAAATCATCACAATTAAATGAACCAAAGACTTAAACTACTTCAGTCTGTGTGCACTGAATTTATTTAATACACGAGTTTCACAATTTGAGTTGAATTACTGAAATAAATGAACTTTTCCACGACATTCTAATTTATTGAGATGCACCTGTACAGTATATCTTGATAATTATGTATTTTCTCTGAAGTGACTCTCTTTTTCAATCAGAAAAACCAGTTATTTCAACCAAACCATTGTAGCCAAGCAGATTCAAAATGTTTAATGCATAAAGTAAAAATCTAGTTAAAATAATGAGGGCATGTTTTCCACAGTTTTTCACAAAATTAATAGAAGGAATAATGGTATTTATTTGCATTTATATGCACCCATATACAATCATGGTAGCGTAATAAAAAGCATTCTTTACCTACATATATTATTATTAAAAAATGTTTTATCAATTAATTAATTGTATTTTTTACGAACAAGGTATGCAAAATCTTCACGCACTTATTGCTTCGAACCCAGTTTAATTTTATACTGAATCATTAATGTGGGTCCCAGGCATTTTTGTAATGATAATAAATTGCTGAATTATTATTTAGACGATTAGATTTGTTGTACACAATAATATACAACAGTTAGTTCCAGTCTTCGAATCTGATTGGAGGAGAGGTGTCCCAAAGTGCTGATAGCTTACACCATCAGCACTGGGACACTTAACTGTTTGTATCACTCCTCTTGTGGTCGTGCTTAATTGTATATCATCATCAAAATCATTGCGATTGTGTTTCATATATATCGCCCAGCAGTATTTATCACTTTAATATTTTTCCTAAACTCTACAACTATGAACAACACTCAGTGAAAACTAATAGATGGCAAGGATGTGTCAAAACACAACTATAAAATGATAATGCTGCTTTAGTTACTATAGAAAAATAACAATAGTAATCTGACCAAAAAATTAAGTGTGTTAAATGTTAATTAGCAAGTTCAGCAAATGAACACTGTGTCCATAACGAATTCCCACTGTATGTAATAATGCAACATTAATGTATATTTTACGAGCTTATTTGTCTTCGCTGCTTTGCTGTAATTCATCAAAATGAATGGCTTTATGTAGCTGCACTCATTTAATCGTTTGATTGATTTGATTTCTGCCCTGGTGCTGCAGTTTTAGCAAAGCTCAATTTAGCTCAACCCTGTAAAGCTGGAAATATGTAAATCATAAGAGTGTTAATGTTAGTGTGAGAAAAGCACAAGTGTTTGTGTTTTGTCTTAGTTAAGGTTGCTGATGCAGTCTTATTTTATTCAATGTTGTTGACACAATGTTGGGCTCGTTAGCATTCAGAGGGCACAGGGATGTGAGATGCTCCTCCAGGCTGCAGGAATAAATGAAAAACTATGAGTTACACTCAAATGCTAAAACGTGATGGGATACAGGGGCAGTGCTGTATCGATTTGTTGCTATTAGTTTTTCATATATAAATTTGTTTTTTAGTTTTTGCTTTTTCTGGTAAATTTTTCATGAGAGTTCTACATTATATAAAGTAGAGTTTTGCTTTAACCTTTTTGATTTGTAACTAGTAGCACCTAATAAACAAGCAAAAAATGCTTGAGCAAATAGTTTTCCTAAAAATGTATGTCCACATACAGTGTATGAGGACAGCGAGACTACATTGAGAAATTTTAAATAACAATAAGCTATAGAAAGTCCATCAAGTAGTTTGTTTCCAGGAGTGTTAGTTATTCATGTTTTTTTTAGACGTAACAGATATTACAGCTGAGTTTCTGTAAAGCTGAATAAATAATTCTTATACAAAGTAATGTCCAGCATCATCCAATTACTGCCAACCATATTAAAATAAAATGTAGCGTTACAAAATTCTGACTCTATGTACTGATTATCACTGTCCCATGTCTGCCAAACATGTTGAGTGGTCCAAACATCATCTGCAGCCTGAAACTGAACTTTTGGTCGTATTTTAGGATTTAATGCACTTAGCTGCATAGAGAGCTACAGGATGCTCCCTTGCTCCCTATTTATTGAATGACTTAACCTCCAGTGTGCTGTCTGTCTGCACTGGTCTCAGAACAGTTTGAAATGCACCTTATTTTCATCCTAACTCCATATAAAGCCTCTGAAAGCAACATTTTTAAGCTGTTGGATGAACCCATTGATTCTCAATGTGAAAATGCACAGTAAATATATAGGAATGCATTAACTAATGTTAATGAATAGAACCATATTGTACAGTGATAAAGTAAATATAACAAAATGTTTATTAAAATGAAGCAAAATGACCCACAGATGTGTAAATATTGAAAGTTATTCAAAATAAAAAAAAATCAACTGTTGAGGGAATAATGTCCCAAAATCCACGTATGCAGACATAATGTTTATCAGCGCGCTGATACGTGAAAAAGGAATAAATTTTTTAAAGCGCCATATCAAATGAAATTATAGACGCTACTCTTTACACCCAAATAGGTTTCAATAAAAAAAACATAAAGAGGTTTCTTACCAGAGGCACTTTTGTTGGCTCTGTGCCCGTAGAAGCATTTCATGGAAACTGATGCCATGCTACTGTGTCTTGTGCAGTGCGCCAGAAGTTTAACCCTTAAATGACAGTCTAGAGTCTTGTGAACAGTATTCAGTCAGTTTAAATTAATTTAAATGATGCATTGCATATAGCAAAGCCAAAATACAACGTCCACGCATGTGGACGCAGGGTTGCAAGAGGTTAATGTAAACAAAAATATTAACTTTATTAAAGTTGTCTCTGCATATTAATCTGGGATAGGTGAAAGTATAGTTTATATAAAACCAAATATTGGATCCTCAAGTTTAAAATGCATTTGTGCATGTTAAAATCTTAATTAAACTGTTGGTTTATTAATGATGAATTATAGACATATTATGGTTTTGATTATAAATTTTGGCCATATAGTTTAAATTGAGTTATAGTGTAGATATGTTATGGTTTGTTTGACTAGTGTATATGTGTTAAATATTTGTGGATTTACGGGTTTTATTTTACGGATGACTTCAATATGGAAAGATATGCAGTGTTTTGGAGACACATCTGTGCTTTCAAACCATCTAGCAAAATGCTCAATGATTTCTTGTTTGCAATGCAAGAATGAATTTAGTTGTAAAAGAGGAGATCCCGTCCATGCGGCTCAATGTCAGTTCTTCCCTCGTTGATCAAACTGTTATCTTCACTTTAGGATGTTATTCAAACACTTCAGGAAATTGCTTACTGCAGTACCCTTTTCCTGTGCTTTTACTCTTTTCCTTGTCATGCATTCTCTGTTATGCATGACATCACCTGCGCTTCACCAGCTAAATGGGCTCATGTCATCAGGAATTGTACAGCACGCTGAGTGACTTTTATGACTGTGAGATGAACTGCAGGCTCCTCCTGGTTCATGCAGGTCGCGTTCTGCCAGTGCCCTTTGAGAATTAATGCTGCCTATTACCAGTAATGGCCGAGCTAAAGGACTGGTGACAGGCTTCACTCCTACACAGCCAAGTCTTTGGCTGGGTTTTCAGATTACATTGCAAATAATGCTCTTAGTATCATCTTAACTACTGAATGTAGCTCTAGTATTTATATATTGAAAACAACTGTGACTGATATAAATAGATCGTGACGGAAATTTTTTAACATTAGTCCGTCAGAGTGATTTTTTTTTCTAGCATAACCTCTGAACATGATGCCACGCACAAACATCCCTAATAATTTAATCTCAGCACAAAACACCACGAAAACATGCACATCCACATCAAAAAGCTAAAGGGAACATGAACGCAAACCAGATGTAGGCTGTGCATATTATCTTACTAACTTATCTCACTAACAGTATAAGAAAACTAATCAAAACAAAAGACTCTCAATATTTTGCAGTTATTGTAATCTAATACAAACCAATGCATCAACAACACAAGCAATGGCATACAATTAATTGAAATGATGAGCAACACATTAGAATAAAGTTTTCTTTTAAAACTTACCAATGAAATTCACTACGCAGGTCTGCACTCAAGCGGTAAATTCGAAGGATTATGTCAGCTTGACATACATATAATCAAAGCTTTTTATTGGCTGAGGGGCAAAGGCAAACAACTGAATGCTCATTGCACAAGCGCATGATGTTCTCCAGATCTCCTTTGAGTAAACCTGAGGACGACAGGCTAGCTCCACACATAGCAAATGAGAACGATTTAACGCAACAGATCTTAATAATTATAGAATTTCTCAAAAGAATATCTACTGTTGTCCTGTATAATGTACTGTAAGGCTGGCATCAGAATGTCTACAACCAAAAGGTGCCATTTCTGGTAAAAGTCAAAGAACTCTGCGAGAATCAACGTCATAGAACTCTCTCACAAAAGCTGAAATCTACACCTGAATATCACCACTGTGTGATAAATTGCAAATCACCTTGCTGCCCCCCCTTCTCTCCTTCAACAGCTCTGGACCAACACAAAGACATAAGATATATATGTGAAAAATATAACAAATACCATGAAAACAAAGAATGCAACTGTATGTGTTTGATATCATTTAAGAGGTCTCTGTGCGACTGGTATAGTGGTCTCTTTCCCATGTTGATAAAACTAATGGTAACAAAGTTATAAGGTCTTTGCCAAATACTGCATAATTCTGGAGGTGGCTCCCCCTCCTTGACCTACAATTGAAATTATCTCCTGTATGTTAACAAGGTTAAACCCCAGGAAGTCAAGAACCCATTCACCCCCAAATCCTCATTGTTCAAAAGATAATACCATTTGGTACACAATGTTTATTCTGTCTGGATATTTAAGGAGAGTTGGCATGAAGTTCTGGGAATCTGTATACAGATCTCCCATGCTGTACCGCTGCATGTGGTTTTGTCAGGTATGTTTCTTTGACTTGTCTTTTATTTTTAGTAATGCTTGTTTATTCTGATCATGTGAAATTGGCTTTGATTTGAATTTCTGCAACAATGTTTTATATCCTACCTGACAAATAAATTGTTATTATTTGATTTATTCTGAATTCCTCTGAAATCATTACTGGAGCTTTAATATAGGAGGAAGCCATTTAAAGACTCTCAGTTTGAATTTAAACCACTCAGGACAACCAGGTAGGATAACCACCTAGGACAACCAGGTAGGACAACCACCTAGGACAGCCGGGTAGGATTTGAATTTCAATAGACCAGGGTAGACCAAACTGGAGCTTTAATATAGGAGAAACCACTCAGGACAACTGGGTAGGAGAAAGCCATTTAAAGACTCTGTCACTGCTCACCGCCCGTCTTAGCAAGTTGTATGTATGTGACTAAGCGGCAATATCGTCTGGTTATGAGAAAAGCCAAACCAGACGATATTAGTTAACCCTACAACCACTGACTAAGAACGGAACTGGCTATCCATTTTCGGGAGGTTTACGTAATTTAATAATGGCCGGCGTAAGTCTCCAAAGACCAAAAGGACAATGAATAGAAGAGGATTTAGAGTAATCAATAACCTAAAAATGTTAAATTAAAAGAATGATCAGAAATTAATTTGAGCTTAAATATAAATTAGAGGTCAACTTAAAATTTAATAATTTTAGTAATAATTTTCTTTATTTATCACACATTTGCACATATACAGTGAAATTCTTTTTTTTCACATATCCCAGCTAGGCTGGGGTCAGAGTGCAGGGTCAGCCATGATATGGCACCCCTGGAGCAGATAGGGTCAAGGGCCTTGCTCAAGGGCCCAACAGTGGCATCTTGGCAGTGCTGGGGCTTGAACCCCTGATCTTCTGATCAATAACCCAGAGCCTTAACCGCTGAGCTACCACTGCCCCCAAATAAAAATTAGAGTCAGATTAATATAAAATTGGAGTCAGATAAAATGAATAACGGAATTAAATGTGTGAATTAACAATAATTGATTTACTTCAGCGCTCAGAAAAGACAGAAAAACGCAGAGACCTTCAAGGGCAATTTATTGAAGTTCCGCTCCGGAACGGATATGAAAATTATCCATAAAGATATTCTTCTTCTTTTTTACAGTACATAAAACTTTTAAGATGTAGAAAG
Organism: Myxocyprinus asiaticus; assembly: GCF_019703515.2. Taxonomy (NCBI): domain Eukaryota; kingdom Metazoa; phylum Chordata; class Actinopteri; order Cypriniformes; family Catostomidae; genus Myxocyprinus; species Myxocyprinus asiaticus. The sequence continues at coordinate 46,980,829 of NC_059353.1, read as the reverse complement.
TACAGCCCCACCTGCCCCTAATGTAGAGGTGCCACTGCTTTTTGAATCAGAATCAGAATCAGAATGAGCTTTATTGCCAAGTATGCTTACACATACAAGGCATTTGTCTTGGTGACAGGAGCTTCCAGTACACAACAATACAATACGGCAACAAGACAGAGATAATAATAAAAAAGAAAGAAAAAAGAATAAAAATGAAAAGCAAATAGAAAATGTAAGTATATATATATATATATATATATATATATATATATACTTACATTTTCTATTAGACTATTCATATTATTATTTTTCTTTCTTATTATTGTTATCTGTGTGTTGTCGTGTGTATATAGAAATACACAGTAAGACACAAAATTATATGTGTGTGTGTGTGTGTGTATATATATATATATATATATGTGTGTGTGTGTGTGTGTGTGTGTGTGTGTGTGTGTGTATATATATATATATATATATATATATATATATATATATATATATATATATGTGTGTGTGTGTGTGTGTGTGTGTATATATATATATATACACTGCGGGTCAAAACTTTTGAAACACTTGACTGAAATGATTCTCATGGTCTTAAAAATCTTTTGATCTGAAGGCGTATGCTTAAATGTTTGACAAAAATATAATTGTGTCACCATATTAATTTATTTCATTATAAAACTAAAATTTTATTAAAAAACATACATAGATGGGAACTCTTTCAATACTGTTTAAAAATCATCCCAGGGTGATACCTCAAGAAGTTGGTTGAGAAAATGTCAAGAGTACATGTCTGCAAATTCTAGGCAAAGGGTGACTACTTTGAAGATGCTAAAATATAACACAGTTTTGATTTATTTTGGATTTTGTTTAGTCACAACATAATTCCCATAGTTCAATTTATGTTATTCCATAGTTTTGATGAATTTACTATTATTCTAAAATGTGAAAAAAAAAAAGAAAAAAAAATTACAATAAAGAATGAGTAAGTGTTTCAAAATATTTGACCGGTAGTGTACGTATGTACAAATACAAATCTGTTATATACAGATAGTGCAAGGGAATGTAATTGCAGAAGAGGTAGGATTTGTTGGATAAATATAAATAGACTAAGCTGTGTATTGCACATAATTATTGCTCAATGGGGCAGTTTTAACTCTTAAAACAGTTCTTGTGCCTGCTGGTTCTAGTGCTCAGTGCTCTTTAGCACCAGCCAGAGCGCAACAGTTCAAAAAGGTAGTGGTCTGGGTGAGTGGGGTCCAGAGTGATTTTTCCAGCCCTTTTTCTCACTCTGGAAGTGACAGTTCTTGAAGGGAGGGCATGGGGCAACCAATAATCCTCTCAGCAGTCCGAACTTTCCTTTTTAATAGTCTTCTGATGTCCGATTTCATAGCTGAACCAAACCAGACAGTTATTGAAGTGCAGAGGACAGACTCAATCACTGCTGAAGGAAGTACAACCTCTGCTGGGCCTTTTTCACAATTGGAGTCAATGTGGGTCTCCCACTTCAGGTCCTGTGAGATGGTAGAGCCCAGGAACCTGAATGACTCCACTGCTTCCACAGTGCTGTTTAGAATGGTGAGTGGGGTCAGTGTTGGGGAATTCCTCCTTAAGTTCACTATCATCTCCACTGTTTTGAGTGTGTTCAGCTCCAGGTTGTTTTGACTGCACCAGACAGCCAGCTGTTCAACCTCCCTTCTGTATTCAGACTCATTGTCATCCTGAATCAGAATCAGAATGAGCTTTAATGCCAAGTATGCTTACGCATGCAAGGAATTTGTCTTGGTGACAGAAGCTTCCAGTGGACAAACAATACAGCAACAAGACAGAGATAATAATAATAAAAAATAAAAAATAAAAAGTGAATAGAAAATAAAGTATTTCAGAAATACACAATAGGACACAGGATGTTATACAAGTGGGTGAAACACCATTTGAGCCCTGTGCAAAAACCTGTTTTTCGGAAGACACAGCACACCTCCTCTTCACAGATATGAAGTACAGGTTGAGTAGCAGGAGTGGGGAGGAGGGGGGTTGCAGGAAGTGTTGATGTTTGTGTGAAGGTCAGAGCAGGTGTGGGGTGTGAGATTGGGCCTTTCAAATCTACAGTAGAACACATTCAGGTGGTCAGCCAGTTGTTGGTCTACTACAGTGTTGGGGGTAGGAGTCCTGTAGTTAGTAGTCCTGAATGAGGCAGTAGTGTCTTCTGCAAACTTCAGGAGCTTGACAGAGGGGTTCTTGGCAGTGCAGTCATTGTGTACAGGAAGAAGAGTAGTGGGGTGAGCAGTGCTGATTGTACAGGTGCTGGAAGTGAATTTTCCCAGTGTGACTAACTGCTGCCTATCTGTCAGAAAGCTGACAGAGGTGGGAACACAGAGTTGGTGTAATTTAGTCCGGAGAATAGCTGGGATGATAGTGATGAAAGCCGAACTGAAGTCCACAAAAAAGGATCCTTGCATATGTCCCTGGTCTGTCCAGATGTTGCAGGATATGATGCAATCCCATGTTGACTGCATCATCCACAGACCTGTTTGCTCAATAAGCAAATTGGAGGGGATCCAGAAAGGGTCCAGTGATGTCCTTCAGGTGGGCCAACACCAGTCTCTCAAATAACTTCATGACCACAGAAGTCAGAGCGATGGGTCTGTAGTCATTAAGTCCTGTGATTTTGGGTTTCTTTGGGACAAGGATGATGGTGGAGCATTTGAAGCAGCAGGGAACTTCACACTGCTCCAGAAGATCTGTGTGAAGATGGGGGCCAGCTGGTCAGCACAGGATTTTAGACAAGTGGGTGAAACACTATCTGGGCCCTGTGCTTTCCTTTTCTTTTGTTTCCGGAAGACCCGGCACCTGAGTTTGGCTGTAAACCATAGTTTGTCATTGCTGTATGTTAAATGAGTCCTAGTAGGAATGCACATATCCTCACAGAAACTGATATATTATGTCACAGTATCTGTGAGCTCATCTAGATTGGTGTCTGCAGCTTCAAAAACACTCCAATCAGTGCAGTCAAAGCAGGCTTGTAATTCCAGCTCTGCTTCATTGGTCAATCTTTTTACAGTCTTTACTACAGGTTTAGCTGATTTAAGTTTATGCCTGTAGGTCGGAAGAAGATGAACCAGACAGTGATCAGAGAGTCCCAAAGGTGCTCTAGCGACAGAGCGATATGCATCCTTTAATGTTGTGTAGCAGTGATCCAGTATATTTCTGTCTCTGGTGGGGCATGTGATGTGCTGTCTGTATGTTGGCAGTTCACAGGTGACATTGGCTCTGTTAAAATTGCTGAGAATAATAATAAGTGAGTACGGGTATTGTTGTTCCGTGTCTGTGATCCAATCAGCTAGCTGTTGCAGTGCTGCGCTCACACACGCTTGTGGAGAAATATGAACACTCACCAGAATAAACGAGGAAAACACCCACGGCGAGTAGAAAGGCTTGCATTTGATAAAGAGCGCTACCAAATTAAGACAGCACATCTTCTTTAACGTTATTACATCCGTACACCAACTTTCATTGATGTAAAATCATGTTTCACTGCCTTTCGTTTTCCCCATTAACTCCGCAATGCAATCCAGTTTGCCAGGTTTCTGTGAAGCACAAGGCAGCAGAGTTTGAAAAGTCCTTGTTTGTACAGGTGAGGAGATGTAGTTCATCCGTTTAGTTAGGAAGAGAGCAGAGATTTGCTAGATGAATACTCGGCAGCACTGTTCGAAAGCTGCGCTTATGAAGCTTGACCAGCTCACCGGCTCACTTCCCTTGCTTGCGTCTCATAGCGCACTTGAACAACACAGCTGCGCCTCTGACTAAAATGTCCAGCAAAACATCCGAATAGTCAAGAACCGGGAAAAGATTGTCTGGTATGTGCTGTCGAATGTTCAACAGTTCGTCCTGGTTAAACTTTGTAAAAATTGTTAAAAATGACTAAACACAGGACAAAAAACAAAAACAACAAAAGAATTGGAGAGCTCCACACCGAGGCTGCCATTTGCAGCACCATCTTGTATCCATTATCCATTTTTGGTGAATTAAATACTTACTGAACCATAAGTCTTTCATTTTATCATGTCTGACTCTAAATGAACCAAGAACTGTTACTGTGTTATGTGTACTTAAAGGTGCAGTATGTAACAATTTTCATGTAATATTCACCTTTTTTTTTGCCAATGTGTGAACGGCTTGTAACGTAACTTAAAAAATGAGCCCTTCCCAGACTTCCTAGGTTGCCTATTAAAGCCTGTAGACTGATTTTCAAGCGAAGGGAGCGGGTCGCTTTTGCTGGGAAAATCCAAAGGATGTGACGTTTATGCGCTGCTCCCGAGAGCCTTGCCTCAGACAGTAATAGCTTCTCTTCCGCTATTCAACAGCGACAACAAACTGCAATACTAGGTAATGTTATCTTAGAGATGGAATCCAGCAAACGTCCGGCTCCCAGCACAACACCGACTCCTACACAAACTCAGAGTAAGCCAAAAAAAAACAAAGAAAAAAAAAACATTTATCTACTGAATCCCGTCTAGCTAAGCGGGAACGTGATCGTGGTCGAGCAAAAACTAGAGTGAACATCGGCAGGGTATTTGATTCCTGGAGGGACCTTCATTCGGTTTTGGGGATCAGAACCGACCCTGAATTGGTGTTCTTCTTATTTAGACAGGTAAGCTTACATAACTGCAAAGCATGTGAAATATAGTGCCATAAGGATTGATCTGTGTAATTGTAGCTAATATGATCTTGCCTGCTAACGCTGACGAATTGCAAGCTACCTTGCTTCGTAACTTTCAAATAATTTCAACGATCTTCTCTTTATTCTAAAAGTCAGGTATACAGGATAAATGTAAGCAAATACGCTGGTTTCTTGATTGTAGTACAACATATGACATCTGAATCTTACATACTACACCTTTAAGGCTTGTGAGACATAAATCAGAGTAATTACTGGATGGTTGATGATATGACAATGTGTAGTTAAAGATACACATTATTTGTTTTATTATAATTTGCTGTATTTTATACAAATTAATTAATTCATAAAATATCTTAGTTTAAAAGTCTGTGTAAATACACCTTTTGGAAGAATCTGTTAAAATATGATATCCTCTCATTATTTGAAAACAGGCTGCTGAGAGCAGTAAATCCAATAAGAATTGCATTTCTTATTTCAATATACAGTATGTCTTCCTCAAATGTAATAAAGAATTGTTAATGAAACCCTTAAGGAATTAAAAAATGAAGAGGATTCGGAACCAGAAACTTTAATTCCTTTAATAACACAGAAAAAAATAGGTAATATGCTGTTGAACACTATTACAATTAAGCCTATTAAAATGTAAAATTTCAATATAAATAATAAATTAAAACAATAGCATGTTTCCTTCGAGTGCTTATTAAGTAAACATTACTTACAGTTGAAATGTCATGTGCAGACAGATACAATCCATGTTTAAATCAAGCAGAGTCATAGATTTAAAAACTGTCTATTAGTAGCGTGCATGGGTTGTGGTAACCGCAAATTCCCTATACATTTGGGATAGGGAAAGAGGCGGCTAAACGGAGGTTGCAGCTCCATTCACAAGACACAGCGCAAGGTAAAAATTAAATTTTTTTTTGTGACTGCAGTGTAACATTGGCCAATCATAGGTGACTGTAATCAACTTGTTGGTTCCCTTCAGAACCATCTTAAATTGCTCCGTATTCCCTATATTCTGTGGCATTTACTACAAAGACAATGAATGTAAAAGTGAGTGTTTTCGTTCACAGTCACATGTCTTCCCACCAATCAAATTTGTTTAAGATGAGTTCTATTCATGGTTAAACTGTTCTATGGAGAAATAACACATTTTTTGGAGATACAAAAGCAATATTATTATAATATATCATAATCGGAGAAGGCGGCAACAACAATGAACTTACTTTGTTCAGATGGATGCAAACAGTTTTGAATAATGACACAGAAAGCCGAACTCGGCAGCGTTCATCCATCTTTTTTATCTTATGTAGGCTCTCAGGGTGAACTCAGCAGCATAAAATTTCTTAAGTTCAAAGTAGTCCTTCAATTGCGCTTGCTCCGCTCCGTGCCTGTTGCGAGAAGGCTTGTGTAATATGAGACGGTCACACTGGGTATTAATATATTGGGTATTTATTTCGTCCTTCGGATGAGCTGTTAAACCGAGGTCCTGACTCTCTGTGGTCACTAAAAATCCCTGGGCACTCTCACAAAGACTAGCCCTTATCAATCATGGCCTCCTAATAATTCCCATCCCTAAATTGGCTATATAACTCTACTCTCTAATCTCCACCAACAGCTGGTGTGTGGTGAGCGTACTGGCGCACTATGCCTGCCGTCGCATCATCCAGGTGGATGCTGCACACTGGTGGTGGGTGAGTCCCCTGTTCAGTATGTAAAGCTCTTTGAGTGTAGTGTCAGAAAAGCTCAGTATAAATATAACAATCATTCATTCATTTATATAGTAATTATAATCGATTCTTAATTTCCGCAATCGATGCATCGAAATTTATTTGACAGATTAATGCACCGCTTTGCATCGATGCATTTTTATACCCCTACTAGTAATATTTTTGCCGCAGTTTCTTAAAATTCATGCATCAAGCTTTTACTTTAAATCAAACATTTATTTTGACGTAAAGGCGTTTCTGGTTGTGTGTTATTGCAGGTAGTTTCACACTTATGAATTAAATGAACTAGTGTGATTATTGAAGTGCAAAATGCTGCGATTTAATTATATAAATATATAGGCTGCAGGCACTGCACGCCTCACAGTGAATGAGCGCTTCTGTCATCTATTACAATAAGCACAGCAAGCGATGCTCATTAAATGTGGTGTTTTGATCAGTCTGTGTTTTCAGCATATGAGCAGCTTCACACATTCACTTTGCAGCGGCATCACATGCAGACTGTATATTTATTTAACTAAATCACATCCATTTGCAGTTCAATAATAACATTAGGACATATCACAATTTTAATTTGATTAATTGTCCATTTCAGTGTAAAAGTAGTATCAAAACACACAATTAAATGAGCGTGTGAGCATTAAGCAGCCGTCTGTTAGTCAGACAGTGCATAGGGACCGAATAGTCGGTGCTCGGTAGTACCTTTTTTTTTTTTTTTTTTTGTATCGACTGGTACATTTGACATCACTGTTCCATCCCTAGTCCTGCCCCAAACACCTTTTTTGATAGTGCCAAAATGTTTGCACTTTTCGGGGAAATCAACCTACGAATGGCTTGTTTATACTGTAGTTGACAACATATAAAGTTGGGATTGGAGAAAGTATTTTACAAGTGAAAAACATACACATATTAGCTGAAAGTAATAGACTTACGATTAGTCGGATGGTCTCGCTAATTTACATTCTTTCGTACTACTTTGTCAACAATGCTTTTGCAAAATTTGCCATTGTGTAGTTGTGCTTGGAAAACATTCTGCTTAGAGTTTCAGAAAACCTAGTCTTTCTCTTTATTTCCTTTTTTTTTTTTTTTACAATTGAGATAGTTTTGTGATATGACAGTATATATATATATTTAGTAATTTATTTATTTTTTTGAGAGCGAGACATCCATTAAGACTGCCTGATACTGTAATGTTCTGCCTTTTTCTCCCTCGGTATACATCTGTGCCATTCCAACAAAACAAAACAAAAACGTGTTCATCTGAGATGTCTACCAATAATCATTCAATTACATGTTATCGTTTGAAAACACAAAGTCTGGCTGCATGTGGCGAGGTCTTATCAAGGCTAGTTTTAATTAGAGATCTGCTGGGAAAGGGACATTCTCAAGAGAGGAAACAGCATCCTTTACCAAGACCTTCATGCATCATTAACTGGCAGCCAGGCTAAACGCAGCCTTTCAAATGGAAAAGAGATGATGATAGAGCAAGCCAAATGGGAAAACACACTGCGCGTATCTGTTTATGTTTGTTTGTCGCACCCTTCTTGTTTTATTAATTATTTAATGCTTTCTCACTGTATACTTTCTTAATATGTGTTTTTCTGGCCTTAAGCTGTGGACTGATTTAGCTTGAAACATAACATTTAAAGGGGCCATTCGTTCACAAATGACACATTCTTGCTTTCTGTCTGCACTATTTATTAATTGCTGGTCTACAGTATATCTCCATCATATACAGTTGAAGTCAGAAGTTTACACACACATTTTTTAACCACTCCACAGATTTCATATTAGCAAACTATTGTTTTGGCAAGTCGTTTAGGACATCAACTGCACTATGTGCATGATACGAGTAATTTTTTCCAACAACTTTTTTGTTTCACTTTTAATTTACTATATCACAATTCCAGTGGGTCAGAAGTTTACATACACCATGTTAACTGTGCCTTTAAGCAGCTTGGAAAATTCTAGAAAATGATGTCAAGCCTTTAGGCAATTAGCCAATTGACTTCTAATTGGCTAATTATTATTATAATTATTATAATTATAAATATAATTATTATTTCTATAGAAATGCAGATTTGTAAATTGAAAGTGTCATCTTTTAAAGTGTAAATGTCTTTATTGGTTAGCTGTTTGAGCATGCTGTGTTTAAACTATAAATATGATATAAATAATATCAATATATTTATATGACTATAAATCACAGCCTCTCCTCTCTGACGTATAGACAACAGTACAATTGCTCTCTTTACTGAGTAGACTGCAGAAAGCTGAACCTAGCGGCAAGAAGAAATGGATGCCACTGCTTTGATGAATAGGTGTCTTCACATTGTTCTCCTTCTACAGATTTGCCCCATGCTGCACTATAAATCACTATATACCAAAGTATCTTCTGGTTGTTTTGTGTAATTATTTCAGTGGTTTGTAATGTTCCCCTGAGGTTCGAGATATGACTTTTCATGTTGACTATTTCCGTTTCATGAATATACATGCCTTTGTGAGATGATTTGCAATGCATGCCAAATGGGAATGGGTTGACAGCTTTTGGCAATGCAAGTGAAATTTGAAAGAGTTCAGGCATAGCTCGAATCCCGTCTGTAATAATTGAAGGAAAGGATTTGTTCAAGATCTCCTCAGGAATTTACTGGTGCCTCAGTGCCGCTCGGATCTCATTTGAACTGATATGATTCGAAGTATGGCTCAATGCTTTTCTCTGTGACTCTGCCTATTCTGCTGAAAAGTGACGACTTATATTTTGTAATGCAGAATTTTTCATGTAAACAACCCATACATCATAACATAAGTCTCGTGTGACATCCACTGTACAGGCAGTTTGAGCTGTCTTGCTGTTTACTGTGTACTTACTATAAGCAGCTACTTTCTGAAGCAGCATACTTTAATTAACTGTAACTATTTCTATCGGCATTTTCAGTATTGATTTCATTTCAAGTATTTTAGTATATATAACAATTGATTATAATATTGTTATGAGTATATAACAATGGATTTTATTCCACTAAACTCATTGCAATACATAATGGGATTATCTCCTTTTTGAAGGATTTGTGCGATGTTGCCTGAATTTGGCCTAAAGAAGGTCTCTAGAAGGTATCGATCCTACCTTTTGGGACAGCCTTTGTGTTAAGAGTGCACCTATTATGACCTAAAATGCCGCCTACGTAGGCAGTTCACTAGATTTTGGAACGGAGCCAGTGAAACAATTCAGTTCTGACCCCCTGACCCATAGACTCACCGGCATCTTCGCCCTCTCCATGTCCACCTGAGTCCAGCTTAATAACAACCCACTCATGAATTAAAACAACACCCACCTTCAACCAGAAAAACATCTCAGTTTCTCTTGTGCTAGAGTCGGATACAGCAGGATACTCTGGTGGGGTTAATGTTATCGAAAAGCATAAAATCTGGTCAAGATTGCAGCTTATTCTGACCAAGAACTGCCCACTTAAACAGGAAGTGACTATCTACACAACATGAAATGGGACCAGTGGCAGTTTGTTTTGTTTCTATTTCACATTTAGGGGTGTGTTTATCTGAAATAGTTTATGGTTTATCTAAAGTAGATACTACAATTATACCTGTGTGGGTAAAAATAATTCAAACAACAGCAGTGTTGATCTAATTCAAGTTCAAGTTCAAGTGTTTTTTTATTGTCGTTCAACCATATACAGTTAGTACAGTACACAGCGAAACGAGACAATGTTCCTCCAGGACAATGGTGCTACATAAAACAACATAGGACAAACACAGAACCACATAAGACTACACAGACTGAATAAGACCTACACATTCCTACATAAAGAGCACGTGCAAACGTGTGCAAAAAGTACAGGACAGTACAATAATTACTAAAAAGGAAACAGGACAATAGGCACAGTGAGAGACAGTGAGAGACCAGTACACATTTCTAATCTGAGTAGTGCAAAAAGATGACACTTTCTAAAAATGCTGAATGTAAACATAACATACTATGAAATAGTGTTCTATGGACATAGCAGTTATTGAGGTAGCAGCCAGGTATAAAGTGACATGAATTAAGTGCAACTCTGGACATGTGCAAAAGTTGGATGGTGTACAGGTGTGTGTGTGTGTGTGTGTGTGTGTCAGTCCAGTCTCTGAGTATTGAGGAGTCTGATGGCTTGGGGGAAGAAGCTGTTACACAGTCTGGCCATGAGGGCCCGAATGCTTCGGTACCTCTTGCCAGACGGCAGGAGGGTGAAGAGTTTGTGTGAGGGGTGTGTGGGGTCATCCACAATGCTGGTTGCTTTGCGGATGCAGCATGTGGTGTGATGTGATGATCTTCTCAGCTGTCCTCACTATCCTCAGCAGGGCTTTGCGGTCCGAAATGGTGCAAGTCCCAAACCAGGCAGTGATGCAGCTGCTCAGGATGCTCTCAATAGCCCTCTTTAGAATGTGATGAGGATGGGGGGTGGGAGATGTGCTTTTCTCAGCCTTCGAAGAAAGTAGATACACTGCTGGGCTTTCTTGGTAATGGAGCTGGTGTTGAGGGACCAGGTGAGGTTCTCCGCCAGGTGAACACCAAGGAATGATCTACCAACATTTGTACAGAAAACACTGAAGAAATTTGTGGAAATGTGTATATATAGACTTTGTAATTATACAGTAATTTCTGCCCATCCAAAAGTAATAAGTACAGATTATTTCACAGACATAACTCTGACATAACAGTTTTGCTCATGGATATCTAGTTTAATTGCTACCAAGTGCCTCAAACAAAAAACTTTCAAAGATTTGATGCCATGTATTCTAGCAAACTTTATCAAATCCAGTGAATTCTTTCTTAAAAGCATTCATTGTTTCAGCAGGTACCTTGTAAACATGACTTTTTTTCTTGGCAGAAAAGAGTGCAATAGTGCCCGACCAATTTTTCAGCCGCCTTAGATCCAGAAGTGTTTGTTCCATAGGGATTCCATAAAATCCATCATAAAACAGTTCTAAGCCATGAACCAAACCAACCAGCTCCAAGGTGAACCACAAAATTACAAACTTTGATTTGAAAAATTGAAAATTTGACTAAAAGGCAAAGGGAAAGACTGCGTAATTCACGAGGGAATGAACGACAATCCCATGAAGCATTGTGAATAACGTAACCGAGTTAAAAAAAATACATAAAAAAAACATAAGACTACTGATCGAAAGTTGATTTTATATAAAAACAATGCATTAAGTTTATTGCAAAATATTCATATATACAAATATATAAGAAGTTTGAAAGTGGGGGGGCCTGGGTAGCTCAGTGGTAAAATACACTGGCTACCACCCCTGGAGTTCGCTAGCTCACTAGTTTGAATCCCAGGGCATGCTGAGTGACTCCAGGTCTCCTAAGCAACCAAATTGGCCCGGTTGCTAGGGAGGGTAGAGTCACATGGGGAAACTTCCTCGTGGTCGCTATAATGTGGTTCGTTCTCGGTGGGGCGTGTGGTGAGTTGAGCGTGGTTGCCGCGGTGGATGGCGTGAAGCCTATGTTTGTGCTATGTCTCCGTGGCAACGCACTCAACAAGCCATGTGATAAGATGCGTGGGTTGACGGTCTCAGACGTGGAGGCAACTGGGATTCATCCTCCGCCATCTGGACTGAGGCGAATCACTACGCGACCACAAGGACTTAAAAGAACATTGGGAATTGGGCATTTCAAATTGGGAGAAAAAGGGGAAAAAAATCAAAGAAAAAAAAAAGTTTGAAAGTGTAGGGAGACTTGTTTGAGAGAATCATTTTACTATCACTTAAAGCAGCATTCCTTAAACTATGGGTCGTGACCTTAAATTGCATGACATAGCCATACATGTTTGGTCGCAATGCATTTTAAAATTAGAGCAATTATTTCCTTAGTGTGACTGAAATTGCGAAGAGCAAATGTGCTCTTTTCAGAGCACACTTCCATGCTGTTGCACTGGCCGGGGCTGTCTTTCGGCTTTTTTGCACCATATAATTTGATAGGCACGCTCTCTTTCTCCAGTGCTATCAGGTGCTGCAGTCAACAAGTTACTCAGCTCGACATTTTTCATGACACCGCAGTTAATGTGTATACTTGCCAAACAGAAAGATGACAAATTCCACGATTAATTTGTTTGTCTCAGTTTTTATATAAAGGATCAGAAAGGTGAGGAGCGCCAACAATGAGTTTTATGGGCATGTTCAAATTAATAAGTCATTCATAATAATACGACATCCTCACACGGCTGATAAAAGATGAAAAGCAGTTCTTCAAGTTAGGAAAATAGTTAGGAATTGATGTAACGTTGAACACAAGCATAAATACGTGAGCACTGTCTATCAAAGTGTTGCTTACAAACAATTGCAATTTTTCACAGTCCAATCCTAAATAAATAGAAAGACATCAGTATGATGAACAATGGTCAGCTTGACTATTGTTGTTTTTTTCTGTTCTTTTGAAACTATTAGTCACAAAGGAATGAACCATTTACCATGGTAACCATAGTCCCTGCCAAGTTGCTGCAATTATTTCTACCAGGCCTACTATAAAAATTCAAAATCTTTCTATTTTTTCCTGACTAAAAGGTTCTCACCCGTTTTCTTTGTAACATTTTTATTTTATTGTATTAACCATAACTGTAACTAGGTTTCTGTGCTTGCCATGGTACATTTTTGTATAGGTTACAAAATATAAAATATATTTTTTTCTATATTTCTACAATTTGAGAGAGTGCATATTAAAATATTTATTTTTTAGTTAAAATGTTTTTTATTGAAAGAATAATAATGATTTCTTTAATAGTCTGTCTATATCACAATTGTTTAGACGTAAAAAACTGAATAAATTAACGGATATAGCAAATAGCATATTGCATGGTTTTATAAGTGTGGGTCGGACGTAAACACAACATTTCTAATTTGGGTTCTGGGCCGAGAAAGTTTAAAAAAGTTGACTTAAAGGATATTCCGGGTTCAATACAAGCTCAATCAACAGCATTTGTGGCACAATGTTGACAAGCATGAAAATTAATTTTGACTCATCCCTCCATTTCTTTAAAAAAAGAAAAAATCAACACTTACAATGGAAGTGAATGGGGCCAATTTTTGGAGGGTTTAAAAGGTAGAAATGTGAAGTTTATAATTTTATAAAAGCACTTACATTAATTCTTCTGTTAAAACTTGTTTATTATTTGAGCTGTCAAGTTGTTTAAATTGTCACTTTTACAGTTGTTGTAGGGTTTACGGCATTACATCATCATGACAAGGAATTTGTAAAATTGGCAATTAGGTTAGTAAGTGATTCTATCACACTAAAATCATGTTAACATACATATTGTTTACATCTTGTGGCTTTACTTTTGAAACAGTGAGTATTTTAACGTCAGCAAATTGGCCCCATTCACTTCCATTGTAAGTGCCTCACTGTCACCCAGATTTTTGCTTTTTTTAAAGAAAAGGAGGGACGAGTCAAAATCAATTTTTGTGGTAATCAACATTATGCCACAAATGCTGTCGATTGAGCTTAACTTGTATTGAACCCGGAATATTCCCTTAAGTGAAAATGTGAACTGGTGTGTGTTCAGCGGATGCACTGAAACTGAATATGTTTGTTTGTGTGTGTGTGTGTGTGTGTGTGTGTGTGTGTGTGGAAAGGCTTTAAATACTGTGTGGGATTGTGTGAGTGACAGATCACCATGGCAACAGAACAGTGGGATGACAGCCAGAGAGATTAACTCACACAATCCCACAATTAATCACCCATCTTTTTTTTCCATCAGTGTTAGATTGTTAGATTTGCATTACTAAGGAGAGAGTCAGTAAGGCTTTTAAAAAGCATTTAAATTTGTGGCTCTGCTCCAAAACACCATGAAGGCTATTTTGGGGGCTATTTTGTCCCTAAATCAGTCCATACAAATAAGCTGCCGAAACAAAAGCTGTCCGTGTAACAGCCAATATGAGTGTTTTTATCAAGTGTCTAAAGAAATAAATTAGCAGATTCATTTACTACCTTCATTTACAATAAGAGCAAAGGACATTGGCACCTCTTATATCATTATGCATTAGGAATTAACTTTGCAAAACAACTGATGAAAAACATTGAAGAGAGACAGAATGCTATAAAAATGATTTGGAAACCAATCTGCTGAATATATAAGTATTTTTTATGTACCATTCCCCTTCTGAATTTATTGACAGCGATTTTAAACCTGCCAGAATTTCTAATTAAATCAATCAAAACAGCTTTAAGATCCTTTACAGCAAATCGATAGGATGCAGAGGTTTAAATCATCACAGTACACTGTATGGAAAGGTTGGTTGGTTGTCTCTGACTACATAGGCACACCTTTTTATTTATAAAGCACTAATTGGTTTGTTGCCTTTATCTTACTATGTCAATATTCAATCACATTAAAATCATTGCTAAGGATGATCAGATGATGTATTATGTGCAGTTATAGAATAATAGGAATCTACTGCAAATTACTTATTACTTCTCTAAAAAACATTATTAAATTACTTTACCAATTACTTCATGGGGAAAGTAATCACATTACAAATTACTTTGATTTAAAGTTACTTTTTTCACAGAATAGTTTGTTTTTCCACTCATTGATTTCAAAATAATGTCTATATTTCCTCCTTTTTCACTGTCGTTGTCCCTTCAGCTGTCACAGAAACACAGAGGTAGGTCTACATATTGAATTATTTTAAATGGTTTCTATATCAAGAATTAGGTGTTACACAAGTGATGTACTTAAAGTAATAAACTTTGAAAGTCAGTAAATGTAATCTGATTACAATAATTTAAAATGTAATGCATTACACTACCTTTTGACCCTAAAAGTAATAAGATTACAGTAACTAATTACTTTGTAATCAGATTACACCCAACACTGATTTTGTGTCCCAGTGCCGAAAAATAAGAACTAGTTGTTTCATCCGATATGCAGTTTTTTAAATTTGAGCGATTTATCGTGAAACGGCACACTGTTAAACACAATGACCATGTACGTGGACTGTATGCTCATTTTCGTTTAAAATATCCTACATTCACTGTGCATTATCACATTGAGAATGGAAATGTTGCTTTCAGGGCTTTATACCGAGTTAGGATGAAAATAAGCATTTAATGCATTTCAAACTATTCTGAGACCAGTGCAGACTAACAGCGGTTAAGTCATTCACTAAATAGGGAGCAAGGGAGCATCCTGTAGCTCTCTATGCAGCTAAGTGCATTCACTCCTAATATCTGGTCAAAAGTTCAGTTTCAGGCTGCAGATGATGTTTGGAGCACTCAACATGTTTGGCAGACATGAGACAATGGGAATCAGAACATAAATTCAGAATTTTGAGTTTGTGCCTATAGGCGACATTGTTGCCGGTGATGTCAGGTAAGGATCTGCCTTACAACAGGCCTACAAGCCCTCAGTCCAGCCTCTCTCAGCCTATTGCGGACAGTCTGAGCACTGATGAAGGTATTGTGCGTTCCTGGTGTAACTCGGGCAGTTGTTGTTGCCATCCTGTACCTGTCCCACAGGTGTGATATTCGGATGTACCGATCCTGTGCAGGTGTTGTTACACGTGGTCTACCACTGCGAGGACGATCAGCTGTCCTTCCTGTCTCCCTGTAGCGCTGTCTTAGGCGTCTCACAGTACAGACATTGCAATTTATTGCCCTGGCCACATCTGCAGCCCTCATGCCTCCATGCAGCATGCCTAAGAAATGTCCACGCAGATGAGCAGGAACCCTGGGCATCTTTCTTTTGGTGTTTTTCAGAGTCAGTAGAAAGGTCTCTTTAGTGTCCTGAGTTTTTATAACTGTGATCTTAATTGCCTACCATCTGTAAGCTGTTAGTGTCTTAACGACTGTTCCACAGGTGCATGTTCATTAATTGTTTATGATTCATTGAACAAGCATGGAAAACATTGTTTAAACCCTTTACAATAAAGACTGTAAAGTTATTTGGATTTTTACAAAATTATCTTTAAAATACATTGTCCTGAAAAAGGGACATTTCTTTTTTTGCAGAGTTTATATATATATATACATATATATATATATATTGCATGTTTCTTGGGGGCTACTAGTTACAAATCAAAAAGGGGAATGGAAAATGCACACAGCAATCACGCTCGGGTCTCAGGAGGTTAAATTTGAACAGATACATTCACAGAAAATACATCTATTACAACTAAAAACAGCCTTATTTATATAACTGTGTTTAAAAAAACTGTGACAAACAGCAGCAGTTAACTAAATACTTCCTCAATAGTCCTAAAATGCAGTGCAGACACTCAAATTAATTGGTGACTTGTGTTTTTTGTCTGAATGAACTGATTCACTAAACTTAATTGGACTTCCCAAAGCTTCATATGAGAGATATATGAGGAAAGTGTCCGTTTGCGTGTGCAATACAATTAGACAAATAATAAGGAAGTACCATGGAAAAACGTAGAGTGTAACTGAAAAAGCTTTTATGAAACAGCTGCCATATTTGATCTCAAGGGACTAACCTGGTCAAATAAAAACAGCATAAATGTGTTTTGTTCCAAATATTTGCTTTGAATGTGTTTCTGTTCTAAATGTGAGTCTATATATTGCTTATCTAAATCTCTGGCCGGTCCTTGTTTTAACAGCGGCATTTGGCCTTTTGAAGTCTTAAACTTTTCTTACAGACAATATTTTCTCCTTGTTTGCCTGATAAACATGCTGTGATTGTGAAATTATCTCCATTCAATCCAGTGTGTGTGTTTGTGTGTGTAAGGTTCTGGTTACTCAACTTGTAGACTGGCAAGTGAATAATGTTATCACGGGACAAACCTTAAAGTTTCCTTTAAGGTTAATATATTGGAGTTGGATGCAATAGACTGGATATGAACACAGGCTAACAAATATTTTATCTCGATTTATCTCTCTCTCTCTCTGTGTGTGTGTGTGTGTGTGTGCGTGCACCAAAGTAATGTCATCCGCTTGCTGGCTCTTCATATAAAAAGATTTTCCCATCACACCTTTGAGGAAAGTGAGAGATTTCAGAATGATCTCTATATGGCAGATGGTGCAATCCTGGCAAACTACTGTGGAGCTCATTCATATTATCATTAGGCCATAAAAACAGCTGGGTGGCTTTGCAGTTTTTCTTTTTGTGAGATATTCCATAATTGTTTCATCTATAATAGAATCCAGAGTCTCTCTTACCTGAAATGCCTTCTGGATGGAAGTTTGGTGTAGATGTATTGGATCTAAATGAAACGAACCACACAGATAATATAAAGTTGTACAGATCTTGATGCTCATTTAAGAGAAGATGATTTTGCCTATAATTTTCCTGAAATAACAGCTCGACACAAGCAAATGTGTTCCTTAGTTAAAAATCTGGGTACATCTTTCATTAAGTCATTTTTAAACTAACAAACATTATAATAATGTTTAACAGATCATTAGCTCACATACTTTCAAATCTGAATATCTGTGAATAAATGGGTGTTTCTTCAGCTTCAGGCACTTTTAGCACTGTTGACTTCTAGAAGTAAAATCTCGTTCAAACATTTTTCCCTCTTTTTTTTTTCTAGTTTATTGAATTTGTCTACTAACAATTTCCAACAGTGTATGTGCATGAATAAGGAAATGTGTAATGTTTTTACTGAAAGTCATCATTTCCAGCACATCTCAAATTCTGTATTGTGTTTAATAGAATTCTGTGTTGGAAATGACGCTGATAGAAATGATATTTTTTAATGTTTAAAAAAATAAAATGTCCAACTCCTGTGTCTTGCTGAGGCTAATTTTATAGCTTACATATTATGTATCCTAATTACACATAATAAAATTATAATTTCACACTTTGTGCATAATTTAGCACAAACTTGATTGGAAATGACATCCAATGAGCATATTCGATAACACTTTACAATAAGTTTCCATTCGTTAACATTAGTTAATGAATTAGGTATCATGAACAATATATTTGTATTAATCGTTGTAAATGTTAGTTAATAAAAATAAAATTGTTCTTTGTTAGTTCATGTTAGTTCATAGTGCATTTACTAATATTAACATATACAACTTTTGATGTTAAAAATGTATTTCTATATGTTGAAATTAAGATGAACCAAGATTGCTGTAAAAGTATTGTTCGATGTTAACTCATGTTAACAAATGAAACCTTATTGTAAAGTGTTACCAAATATTCTTCTAACAAGTGATATTTACCATGTATTTTTATTTATCTGGTCTTATATTTCATCTGGACACTTTTGTCGACTTGGTTAACAAGTACAATAACTTTTGATAGAAACATTTATAGAAATCATTTTCACACAATAAATATTGAAATGGTTTTTATGTTTATTACTCTTTGTTTAAACAAGGTTGGGAGGATTACTTTTGAAATGTATTCCACTGATTACAGAATACATGCTGTAAAATGTAATTTGTAATGTATTTCGTTAGATTACTCAAGGTCAGTAACATATTCTAAATACTTTGGATTACTTCTTCAGCACTGGTAGATTTTTTCACTTGTTTTGACTATAAAAACTCTGCCAGTACAGTAAGACAAAATACACATGTTAAAAATACATTCTCTGAAAAAACATAAATATCTTATGCAGTGTTGTTTCTAAAACAAGATCAATCAAATTGATCTTGTTTTAAGGATTTTTAGATATTTTTACAGGAAAACAATACAAAAATTATTATCAAGAATAACATTTTTGCCCTAATATCAAAGGTCTTACTAGAAAAAAGAAATTATGATCCAATGTGAATTTTAATATGATCGTGCCTGGTAACGTGCATGTAAAATGGCTAGAAATAGCATTTTAGCTTAGCATAAAGTTGACAATTTTGACAGGTTTATTTCTATTTCTTCTGCTCCAAACTTACTTCAGACTTACTTCTCTGTCTGCTCGTATGAATGTAACACATCATAAGAAAGTGTTTCACCGCTGTTCAAATGCACTTTGGATCGCATCATTTATATGTATAAATGTTTTCCATCTGAAAGGACTAAATATTCAATGGAACAAATGACAGTAAAATGCAAAGTAATCTCTTCAGTAATCAAAATACTTTTTGAATGTAACTGTATTCTAATTACTAATGATTTAAATTGTAACTGTAGTGGAATACAGTTACTTATATTTTGTATTTTAAATACGTAATCCCGTTACATGTATTCTGTTACTCCCCAACACTGTGTTTAGATTATCATAGTTATAAACATGTAATAATTTGTATTTTTATAATGGATTTTCGTTGTTTAATATTGAATTTCTGAGTCTGAGAAACAGTAAAATATACATAATTTAAAAAAAATAAAAATTAAATAAAAAGTACTAAAAAATAACTGATGTAGGCATGGTAAAAAGTTTCCAACTCAGTTTTAATCTTACCTTCACATTACAAAAAAGAAAAAGTTGAAATCTGTTCATTTCAATAAAAATCAACTACTTGGACGTGAAAGAGCCCAAAGTTGAAGAAACACCCATATACTGTATGAATCAAAGTTTCATGACATTTCTGAATGCAAATTATAAAACAAATCGTTCGTTTTGGATGGTGACTGGTTAATACGTTTCATGTCCTGATAAGAATGAGCAATAGTAATAGTTTGGCTCGCTTTAACAAGCACCATTGTAGGGTCCATTATTGTTTATTATAGGCATGTGAAATTTAATAATCCTAAGGCAAAATTGTACATCTGTATTATTCCCAGAAAGCAATACTGTACATGCTAGTTGCTGGTTGCATAATTTTGTTGACACACACACATTTATCAAACGTGCAAATATCACACATTGAGTTGCCAAGATCCCATCTGAAGAACCCTTAATAGTGGCATACAGAGACAGCACAGATGCTTCATCACTGCCAACACTGTTTAAAGTGGACTAGCTCTGTGACGACTAGCATACGTAACTTTTCTACTGAGTCTCTTTTTATGAGCTGTCATTCCACATTCTCATCATCAGGCTTCAGAGTCGAGTTTAGCCATGTTAACTAAAACAAAGCAATGCTGAGCTGATTGTAGCAGACAGTACTTGAGACGTGTTTAATGTAACAAAACCAGAGAAAACATTAGGACAGACAGAGCTGATATAATCAAAGCTCAGAGCCACAGAGTTTCAGGACCTTGGACAGAGAACACAGCACACAATGCAATCTGTTTTGAAGGGATGCCTGTTTTATAAGAGTTTGATTTAGTGTGACTTTTAAATCAATTTCAAATGCAGTCACGCAACCCATTTTACTTTCATTTATTTCAGAGATGAAGCATTTTCATTTTGATAATAGATTACGAAGGAAAACATTCTTTGTGTTTTAACTTTAGGATCAATTTTGATTTCATGTTATTCGTAAGCTTTTGTTTGTTGAGTGCCATTTAAAGACTGACTTGCAGTTTATGTAGTGATGGAATTATTAAATTATATATTTATTTGAATTGAATACATTCATGT